>NC_043959.1:13185900-13280143 GCF_902148855.1 Sphaeramia orbicularis | reverse complement strand
GAGAGACAGAGAGAGAGAGAGAGACACAGAGTGAGAGAGAGAGAGGTAATCGGTTAAGGAGTCAAATCTGTCTGTTTTTGGCAGAAATAACTAAATAAATAAATAGACTTGTCGCAGCATGTTGACCTGCTGGGCAGAGCTAAGTCTGAGAAAAGATGTTCGTCTGTATTTAATACGTACTGACATAAAAATTGTTTGGTAAATCATGCTTTAAAATTTCAGCGACAGTTAATATATTAATACAGATATCGAGGGACTGAAGTTAGTAAGGGCATTGTTCATCTTTTTAACTTCATTTCCCATCATGCAGCGTGGTACTGTACTTCCTGTCAACCATCATGGCCATAGCTACGTGATTATAAGGCTGTTGTATTCAAACTTTACCAGTATCTCCCAAAATATTGATCCTATCAACTTACTGTTTTCACTAGTCTGTTAAATGATGAAAATAACACTAATATGAAACTGTAGCAGTCAGCTGTGTACGGAGTTAGTGTGATGACCGACACACACACAGAGTCCACTTCCTGTTTATAATATAGATGATGGTGCCTTTCATGGGTCATATGACGTCAGTCGTAGCCTCGTATAATATACAATAAGCAACACTACAACATTAAAATGAATGCTAACACATCCACCATGAATGTTAATAGTGAAGATTCTTTAGTGCTCCAGTGGGGGCTAATATACAGAGGGGTGGGGGTGGGGGGGTTGGAAGTGCATTGTGGAGTTAAACCTGCTTTTTGTGCTGAACGTGTGCATGACATTCATCTGAACAGTGTCCTTACAGTCATAGTTGAAGAAACCTTGGCTTTTCTTTTTCTCAGTTGCAGGAATAAATGTTCCAACAAACACATTTACTATGGCCACCAGCAAGATGATGAGGAGGACGATCTGGGCCTGAGGGGGATGCAGGAGGAATGAAAGGGTTAAAGAAGTTAAAGTCAGAGGGTTCCTCCACCTGCAAGACACTCAAGTGCACTGTAAAAATAAATAAATAAATAAATAAATAAATAAATAAATAAAAAGAAGCACAAAAAAAAGGCAATTTTTTTTGGTTTCTTTTTTTTTTTTTTTTTTTTTTTTTTTTTTAAGATTATTTCCTGGAAGAATTGAATTACACCAGAAATATGTACAAATACTAAACACATTTTTACTTGATCAGAACAGGATCTAGTGCTATACCACTAAATTTTTCTAAGTCTCCTACACTGTAAAAAAAAACTGTAAAAACAAAAAAAACCCTGTAAAAAACAAAAAACAGTATTATTCTGGCAGTAGGGGTGCCAAAAAAAATACTGTAAAATAACGGAAAATAACCATCTCATAAAAATACAGTAATTTTCCATAATAAAAATACAGTTTTTTGCCCTACCTTTACATGACATTTTGCAGATTTTTTTGACTTTTTAATGTTTAATAAAGAATATTTACATGTATTAAAACAATCAAATTACACACACACACACATACATATATGTATATATATATGTATGTATATAGATAGATAGATAGATAGATAGATAGATAGATAGATAGATAGATAGATAGATAGATAGATAGATAGATAGATAGATAGATAGATAGATAGATAGATAGATAGATAGAATTTTCAATGAGACTAAGTTGTACAATCCACTGATAAAAACTGTATTTGGACAGTTTATCAGTGCTTATACATGTTACACATTCACAAAAATACATTTATTCAACATTTTTGTTGTGAAACCTCCTGTAATTACACAAGATATTTGTCAATAAACAAACAAGTCTAGTTAAACTTACAGAACAAATACTTCTTTTATGGTTAATTGTCAGTAATTTTATCTCGTTTTATTTTATTTTATTTTTTTACAGTATTAAACTTTCAATTAACAGTTTAATCTCATAAATAGAAAAGAAATATTTATGAAATTATGATACATTTGCAAATGTATTTTAACTGTATTTTTCAGTGAAAAAAAGAAAAAAATGTCTTTTAAAAAATTTTTATTTTTTGGTTATTCACAGTTACAGTTTTTTCATGTTACTTTACATTTGACGTGTAAAATCACAGTCTATTTTTGTCATGTTACTGATATTTTCCTGTGTATTGAAAATACAGGAAAAATCTGTAAAATAAACAGTGAAAATTCTGTTCAACTACAGTTTTTTTTTACAGTGTGGGTCTCACCTTGGCCTCCCATTCCATTCCTGCCACCGATATTCCCAGTAAAACCACCACTGTGATGCAACCGATGATTCGGATGTCGTTTATTTCGTCCACCATCAGCAGGTCATTGTCCTGAACACAAAGGAGGCACTGGTCAAGGCTACAGTGGACATGTGGGGGTGGAAACAGTTCCATCGGTTCCTTTAAAGTAAACATCACGCACCACGAGCAGATCGACGACAGTCTCTGCGAAGCCCACTACATACATGGCAACAGCCACTGCATTGGCAAAGGCGAAAATCAAACCGATGGAGCCGCCAAACTCTGGTCCCAGACTACGAGATATCAGGTAGTACGCTCCACCTGAAACGACAAAAGGCAGCAGTCATTGGTGACGGAAGACCCTTTAACCCAGGGGTCTCAAACATGTGGCCCGGGGGCCAAATCCGGCCCGCCAAAGGGTCCAATCCGGCCCGTGGGATGAATTTGTGAAATGCAAAAATTACACTGAAGATATTAACAATCAGTGGTGTCAGAATCATTTTAATTCAGGTTCCACACACAGACACATACAGTCCAATTAGATCTGAAGTGGGTCAGAACCAGTAAAATATTATCATAATAACCTATAAATAATGACAACCCCAAATTTCTCTTCGTTTTTTTGGTGTAAAAAAGTAAAATTACATGAAAATGTTTACATTACCAAACTATACATTTACAAAAAATGTGAATATCCTTAACGGAAATGTCTTAAGAAAAGTAAAAACAATTTGACCAATATTCTGCCTGTTACTAAATGTTTTGTGTGATTTTAATGCACATGTGTAAATGATAAACTGATAAAAATGAAGCAAAATATTGTTAAAGTTGCACTTGTTTTTCTTAAGACAATTCAAGTTGTTCATGTTATTCAGATTTTTAAGGAAACTTTGTAGATGTAAACCTGATCATAATAGAATTTTACTTTCTTCACTGTTATTATTTTACTGGTCCAGCCCACTGGAGATCAAATTGGGCTGAATGTGGATCTGAACTAAAATGAGTTTGACAGCCCTGCTTTAACCCTTTAACCCCTGGCATGTCTGTGGTAAGCGTTCTGTATGTATGATTTATTTTAAATATTCATGAAAATTCAACTGTTTAGTCAATAGTTCAAATTTCCTAACATGCTGATAGAATAGACCTTGTTCTTTCCATAGACATCGGAGCACGCTCAGTGCACCCTGCGCTGGCTGTGTCGTCATTTAAACATTCCCATCATGTAAAAACTAAATGATGATGCATTGGTCTCAAAAACACACAGATAAAACACTTGTAAACAGAAAAAAATAGTCAGTATAAAAATATATGAAAATCCATGAATGAATTATGAACACTAGAAAAGCACTCTGAGAGCGCAGACCTCCACCAAGGCAGATCAGTGGGCCCCCGTGCCCCCCCCCACTAGGGATGGGAATTGAGAACCGGCTCCCAGTAGCTCGATTCCTTGGAATCGTTTGCCTGCCTGCTTAACGATTCTGCCTTCGTTGCACATGCGTACGCTGCATTGTTTTGGTCGAAACGTAGCCAACATGGTGTTGAGGCAGAAACGGTCTAAACAGACGACACCAGGTCCACTTGAACACTGTCAAAGCGTCCATGTCTTCAAAAGGGTGGAATCCCTCCAATATGCTCAAACACTTGTCCACAGCATGTGAATCATTTACAGGAATGTCACGTATTTGATACGCTACTTAGCGGCGCTTGTGAATGTAGCAGCAGAGTGAACGCAGACAGACAGACAGACAGACAGACAGACAGACAAACCAACGCCAACAAAAACATAACCTCCTTGGCGGAGGTAATAATAGAATCTGTGATAAAAATTAAAAACTATACAAATCAAATATTAACCCTTTCACTCCTGACATGTCTGTGGTGAGTGTTCTGAATGTATGATTTATTTTAAATATTCATACAAATTCAACTGTTTACTCAATAGTTAAATTTCCAGTCATGCTGATAGAATAGACCTTGTTCTTTTCATAGACATCTGAGCATGCTCAGTTCACCCCCGCCACCTGTGAAATGGGGGGTAAAACCCAGAGCAGTGAGTGAGACCGACTCACTATAAAAATAGACGCTTTGGGTTTTTATTTTAAACACTGTTTTTCTAGTGGTTTCATTGCATTGGTTAGTTTGGTTTGAATTGCATGTTTAAATTAGTGCTGTTCAAACTGTCTGGAACAGATCAGATACAGGTCACGTATGGACACAAAAATCCAACTTGGGACACATTTACCTGCATCTGAACGTAACCTTAGACTAGTTTATTGGTGTGTTCCAGATGTCCTGTGTGGTTTATTATCTGTAGAAGTGTGCATAATGGTTGAAGGTTGGTTTTGTCAGTATTATCTCATACTTCTACACCATATGATATCATGAAATTGCGTAAATAAACGCCACTTTAAATTGCCGTGTTGTCTGTACGCATTATAAGCTTTCTGCGTGTATGTTCACAACGCATCAAATACCACACACTGAAGGTTAGGGGTTGGGGTTATGTGAACCTGAGATCTTGGTGTAAATTGAGACGCGACCAAATGGCATTTATTAACAAAACTGTGTACGTATAACACGCCAAATGCCATAAGAACTGCTGTGACATACAACGCCATTTCATTGGGTCAGTCCCTCTACATCAGGGGTGTCCAGTCCTGGTCCTCGAGGAACACTATCCTGCATGTTTTAGGTGTTTCCTCTTCCAGTCCACCTGACGGTCATTATCAGTCTTGTGCAGAGCTGGATGATAGGTTTATCATTTGAATCAGGCGTGTTGGAAGAGGGAAACATCTAAAACATACAGGATAGTAGATCTGGAGGACCAGGATTGGACACCCCTGATTTACACAGTCATTCAAATCAGGGAACACAAGTGAATAATAAAGGGTTAATAAATCTTTGTCATCCAGTCAGGACCTGCTCTCCTCAAGGTTCTCATAGTTTTGGATTTTTCATTATAGTTTAGTTTTATTTAGTTTTGACTTTTTTTCTCTAATTCAGTTAGTTTTAATTCATTTTTAGAGCAGTTTTGATAGTTTTTATTAGTTTTCGTTATTTTCTAAATGCTTAGTTTTAGTTTAGTTTTAGTTTCTTTATATCTTTTCTCTTCTTCTCCATCGTATTCAAATAAATCCCAGACAGGGCTCTGCTGCTTTCTCCCAACTTTAGTCTTCATGTTTACAGGTAGAGTGGGGACCAGAAGACGACTGGAAACCACAAGTGAACACAAGTGACGGAACGTCAAGTGTCGTATGGTGCCGCTAGATTAAATTGCTAGAGCGAAATAAATCGCTTTCGTATCAATCCGATATTGACAAAGAAGAAAACGAAGAGAATTTTATCCATAATTTTTATCCATTTTAGTTCGTTTTATAAGCACACAATACAGTTTGAGTTAGTTACCGTTTTTTTCCTCTTAATTACAGTTTTTATTTATTTCAGTTAACGAAAATGGTTTTTCAATTCTAGTTTTTGTCATTTCGTTAGTTTTCATTAACGATAATAACCTTGATCCCAGTGGTGGCTGCTCGTCTTTCAGACAGGGGAAGCTCATTGTCAGCTTACATCAAAACAAAAAAAAAAGTCAAGTTATTTAAACATACATTCAGCCCTCCGGTCGTTTTTTATAAAATGCTCAGTGACCTTATCGTGTCAAGTAGGCGTCTTTTCCAGGGACTGGACCAGTGTCCTCTGAATGTCCAGCAGAGCTGGGCTGCTTAGATTGCCTTGGCCCAGTGTGTTGTGGGTGTAAGACTTCAGCCTTTTTAAACAGCAGATGCTCCTTTCACTCCGACCTAGCCGACAGTATGATTGATTTAACTATCTACAAAATGATATTAAACTCGAACAAGAAATGATTAAATTATGTGACTGAAACAAGAAAACGCTGAAATTACGTTAAATTGAAACAAGGAAGTACAATGAGTGTGTTTTATTTACAGTGCAAGAAATGAACGAGTAATTTCGTAGTAGTTTCTCTGATTTCACAGCAGAATGTGTGACGGTATTAAACTGAACTGTGTCAGTGAAGGAGGAGATCTGAAACTAGCTGTCAATCAAACGGGATTCAGCCTTTCAACTGATCCTCCAATCAGCACGTGGGATTCTGGCGTCCAGCCTGGCCGAGCTCCGCCCACAGCTCCATTCACCCCCAGAGACGCCCGGTGTCTGGGGGCGGGACAACATCGTGAGATTTATCCAATTACCATCCAGTTTTGAGGCAATGAAAAAAACTGTTCCACTCAGTCCCATTGAAGCCCAGAGACGCCCACAGTCTACGGACAAATGCACTGAGCAGAGACGGAGGAGAAAACAGAGACACGGGAATGGAGGAGAAGTGAACAACATCGAGTCTGATGATTTGTGATAAAGCTGATTCTGAACAAACTCATCTTTAAGATGAACGTGTTCTAACACATTTGTAGTCAATGAAATGTCAACACAACCGAACATATTTAACCATTTAATTTTCGTAATTTTAGGGGAAGCTGGGCTTCCCTTGCAGTCTGTGAGAAATCGCCACTGCTTGATCCACGCCCTGTCATCCACACTCATACAGTTTATTATTAAAATGAATGGTGTTCTGACCAGTGTTTTTGTCCAATTTTAGCCGAAGTGAAGAGTTTTTAAATCGAACTGCACAAGTCCAACTAGGGATGTAACGATTACTGGTATAACGATAAACCGCGGCAAAATTGCAGACGGTTAGTATTACTGTTTAATTTCTAATTATCATGATAACTGTGTTTGATTATCGCACTTTTCCGGAGAAAACGCCTATGTAAAGATCTGCTTTTATGTCAACTGTTTGAGTATAGTTTTAATTTATTACAATTCAGATCTTCTATACCTAATATTTGGAACCAATATTCACTTTTAAAGTCTCTGAAAAGGTTCATTAAGAATCTGTGTGTTATTTATGCAATAAAGTATATACATTTTTCAAATCGGTTTTTTATATATTATTATTATTATTATTATTATTATTATTATTATCATTATTACATATTTTTGTGTTTTTTGTCCTTTTATATTTTTATAGTAGGTTAAAGTGAAAAAAATAATAGACAGATGATATAAATGAAGTTGTGCTGAAAAAAAAGATACCAAACATGGGTATAGTAAACATTCCGACATTGACAAAGATGAAAATGAAGGGAATTTTATCCATAATTTTCATCTATTTTAGTTCGTTTTGTAAACACACAATACAGTTTCAGTTAGTTGTCATTTTTTTCTTTTAATCATAGTTTTTATTTATTTCAGTTAACACAAATGTTTTTACAATTCTAGTTTTCGTCATTTTGTTAGTTTTCATTAACGATAATAACCTCGGCTCTCCCTATTGCTCCAATGTTCTGTGCTACGTTTGCAGACACATACTGCATGTGGGGTTTCCAGGAGATAAACATAGTAAGCAGAAATGATAATAAATCCAGTGGTTCCTAAGAGGAGCTGTGGAGTTTCATTCCTCCACAGACACATGCACATATATGCAGCACATACATGTAGTGGATGATTAATCACCTCATCACAGATTCATTGATTTCCCGTCAGGACAGGTTGAGTCGGTTATAAAACACAGAAGCCTTCCAAGGATGACCTCCAGGTGCAGGTTTGATCTCGTCACATCTTTATCTGCACAGATTGTCCTCTCGGTTGTTCTATTCTCTCCATAAAAGATTTTATGTCACAATGAGTTTGTGTTATCTCGAGGAACATAAAACTTTAAAATAATGTTTAAACTGTCAGTGCTTTGGATATTTGCCTGTCTGTTTGAAGTGTGTGCCTGTATAAAACCCCAGCCAGGGCAGGTCAACTTGGATTCAGTTAATCTGTCACTTATGCTCTGTTTTCTGTCTTTGGTGTCGACTGACGTCATGTGACTTACCTCCTCTGACGACGCCGTTGGTGCAGATGGCTGACATGGAGAGGCCGGTGATGGTGGTCACCACACAGCTGAGAGCGATCACCACTATTCCCAAACCTGGAACGCACGCACACACACACAACTCAGTTTAATGCACCGCAAAAAAGGCCTGGACAAAAATAAGACCATTAACCCTTAAAGACCCAAACAACCAGAGATGACCAAAACCACATACTAATATAAAATGTTTAATAACTTTGGATCCATTAATCCTATCGATCCATATAAATAATTAGTGTAAAATACAGTTCTTCATCTTTTCATGGTCATCAGATATGACCATATTTGGACGTTCAGAGGCTCTGTAGTTACCGTGGAGACACTGTCATCTTCTACAACATTGATTCCCCAGTAAAACCCATGGAGTTGGATCAATGACAGTGGATGGACACACTGGGTTTATGTTCAGTTAATGACAGATTTAGTACACTCTAAAAAATGATATGCTGGGTCAATGTAAAAAATTGATGTAACAATTTACATGAATCTTTTTAAGTTATTTCAACTTGGCCATAATTGCTTGAATGCCATAAGACTTTACTAGTTAGGTAAACTCTATTACTTTAGTACAAACAACATGATTTTCTTTGTACTCTATAAGCTTAATTAAGTTGAACCAACTTAATTTTAATTGTGTAAAAACTACTCCATTTAGTTACACTGACTTATTGTTTTACTTTTATTCTACTCAACAATGTCCATACAAGTAGTTACCTTAATTTTCTGAGGTGGCCTAACTTATTTCTGTACATCAGAACAAATTCCACATCGAAATTCCAGTTATATGATCAAACTGCTCATTATTTTTCTATGCATCTCAATTACTAGATCTATCTACATGTTAATATCTCAACTGCACACAATACTTTTGACCCCATTCTACTACAAACAGTGCATTATGTTAGTCAAGCAGTGAGGAGTTACACTGAACAATATAACTACAGTTGTTAATAATAGTGATGTGACATTTATGAATGAATCGAATCTTTTGAACGGCTCTTTAAAATGAACGATGAGAACCGACTCTTTGTAAAGAGCCGTTCATTTTTTTTTTTTTAAGGAGGGAGTGTCCAATTGCCTGTCAATTTACCAACATACTGTTCTTGTTCTAAGAATTGCACTATAGTTCAGGTATTTAAGTAATAGCAGTGATTAATCACTGTTGTATTTTGTGCAATTTTTCCTGTATGTTTACATACATTTATTGTTCTTGTTTTGAGGAGAATAACATGTTATTTCATGAGAAAATGTTTTATTTTCTTCTTAATTTTTAGACTACAGACTAGTCCACATAATGTACCGTGATGTTTTTTGTCAAATTCCAGCATTTGCCTAATGTCACCTCTCATGTCATGTATTTAGCCCACACATTTGAACTAACTATTCTTTTTTACGGTAAGATAATATTTACTGCCGCGCCAATTAAACACCTTTAAAATGTAATGTCGATCATTACATGTAACTTATTTAGTTATTCAAACATCGGTGTTTCAAACTAATACAAAAAATCATAATAGAGCCAGTCTTTTAAACGGCTCTTTTCAGTGAACAGTTCCTGATTGAATGGTTCTCTTCAAAGAGCCAACAGTCCCATCACTAGATAATAAACAGGAAAGGCATTGTTTGGCCTGTGGCTCTGACTCATGGTGCAGTTCTATAAAAATACAAAAATAAACACAAAAAGGCCAATAAACATTAGCATGCACACATTAACTCCAAATTAACACCAACACCACAACCCTGCTGAACCCCTGCACATAAAATAACACAGTTTTAACAATATACCCAATACCCACAATGCAATGCAGCCAACACACCAATATATATTCTACAATTTTAAATCAGAAAGGAGCAAAATGTGTAGAATTCAGTCCTTGAATAATTAAAACTAGTGTTGCAGAAACAAAGCTAAATTCTGTCAAGCCTTAAAGTTTAGTAAAGTTCTGTGTAAAATTGTGTTTCTCCCTTTTCTTTCTGTGCTTCCCTCCGTCAGCTTTGTACTCAGCTTTTAGAGGAAGTTTACAAGATTTTTAAGTTGTACTAACTTAATATACTTCTTTGTTAAATTAAAGGCAGAAATGTCTGTTCAAAATCAGTATGTTACTGAGTTAAGACTGTTTTCTTTGTTTTTCATTTTAGACCAACTGAATAAAATAACTTATCAACATAACAAACTTAATTTTTTAAGTGGAGAAAGCTCTTGATTTTAAGCTTAATTTACTAACCCCATGAATCATTTTTTAGAGTGCAGAAAAAGTCCCATTTTCTTCATTTTTCTCCATTTCGGCTTCAAGCCTTCATCAGGAAATCAAAAACAAAAACAAAAACAAATAAACAAACAAAAAAAACTCTCTGATGAAGGCTCCTGAAGCCAAAACGCATAGAAGTGTTCTTTAGGTCTGGATATGACCGTGCCATGTTGATAAAAGCATTTTAATGTTTAAAGAGAGTGCCTTGGATTTTTCTCCCAGTTTGATATCTACTATAAGTAAAAAAGTGAGTTTTGTGTGGAAAAAGGGTAGTGACACAAAAGAAACAAAAGCTGTAAGAATGGAAACCACGGTGCTCACCCCAGCCCGCCTGTCCGAACACCCAGGACAGACGGATGAACAGCATCACCCCCCATATGTTCAGCATACACCTCACCTGAAAGAGACAAAGGAAATGAACACTGACTGTCCGAACGCTTGGATCTTATACATTCATATAGGAAATCACATCATTAGAATTACACACAACAATATTTATGCACACTTATTAAGCCCGAGCCGAGTAAAGCCGGCGCAGGGCCTATTGAGTCTGCAGTGGGTGCATGGGGACGAAATCGCCAGTGACACGGTCGCCTTTCGCCACTGTCTCCACTTTCACGCATATTCACATTCACGACAGTCAGACCTTTCCAAACATGTACATGACATGTACACAAACCACATATTTACACCTGCATGGAATGAATGGGAGTCAATGGGAGACATCCAGTCAGGGTCAGTCACATGTGTGTAAGTGCACGACACGTGACATCTGACCCCACAGAGACGTGGGGGACCTTGAGAGCTTTCAAATAAAGCCAAATACATGGTTGCCATGGAAACGGATATATTGTTCCTGCTCAGATTATTGTTATTTTTATTTATTTTTTATTTATTTATATTTAGTTTTCTTTCTCCTGTGCTTTGAGCTCAAATTTGACCCCTTAAACATTTATGAAAAGTCACCAAATTTTGCCCAAAATTCAGAAATGTGCAAAATTGAATTTACATATAGGTTTCGTAGATGTCGGTAAAGAAATGTTGCAGCAGTGCCCCCTTGAAAAGTGGAAATACATTACGCCAATGGGACCACGTCCAACGTAAAATTTGTCGTAAAGCCATGAAAATTGGTACACAGATTCATCGTCAGGAGACAAAGAAAAAATATTATTATGGCCACGCCCCTAAACCAACTGCAAGTCCGCCATGTTAATTTCTATATATATTTCTTTTACTTATTATATTGATAATATTTGTTCAGTACATACTGTACAAGTTGCTGTTCTGACTGTGTTCTAACACAGTCTTTTTAATGTGTATATTTGGTATATTTCTTATTCTGACATGATAACTCTTAGACACGTCTCCTCTGTTGCCCATTATTTTTAAGTTACAGTTGTACTTATTAAAGGCCGATAATAATGGAGGGTTTTCACAGTATTTCAGCTGCACTTTCTCTGTATTTACTGACTTAATTACAGACTTTATTCACCCAACATTACGATAGATCAGAATTTGCTACAGTCGTGGCCAAAAGTTCTGGGAATGTAAATGTTTTTTTGTTTTTTTTTTCAAAATTTACTAGAAATGTCTCTCCTTTTTTTTTTTTTTTTAATATCCACATGTTTCTGAGCTACAGTGAAGAATAATTCAAGTGTTCAAAGAAATTTAATGACAAATAAATCACATTAAGCAAAAAAAAAAATCCATATGTGTCATTCCTAAACCTTTTGGCCATGAGTGTACATGTTTACTGAGTCTGTTTGGAATAATAAATATAGAACTGTAAAAAGAGAGAGATGATCGAGGTTTTATTTTACTGACAAACCACAGTTTTAAAACGATGCATATACTGAAGCAGCAGCTGTTCGGAAACCGCAGTTCATCCTCAGACTCTGATCTTGTACTTGATCTGAGACCCGCTAACCCAGAGCGTGTCCCGACCCAGTCGAACTCACCAGGACGCCCCTGATCCAGCCGAACTTGACCGCGCCCGCCTGCTTATCAGCGGGGGCGTTCGACTCCACGTCATCACGGGGGGTGTCTTCACTGCCTTCACCATCGTCCTCAACAGTGTCTGGAACTGAGATTTGTCCGTTCTAGACAAAATAGAGGGAAAACAAAAGGGAGAATGTTTTAACCCTTTAAAACCCTTTGTATCATATTTGCTACATCAGGTTCTGAGACCTCAATCTAATCCACAAGATCAATACTACATGCCAGGAGAGTTATCGCTTTGAACTGGAAGAGCATGGAAGCTCCTTCTATGAAGCACTGGATAAAAGAACTATCAGAGTGCATCGGACTGGAAAGACTGACTTATATGACCAAAGGAAAACTGGAGGAATTTGTACAATTATGGGAACCATATATGAATGTTATGGTATCTGAAAAATAGGGACATATCATACAAATTATCACTGTTTAATTTTATTTAATTTTTTTTCTTATGACTGCTGTATTTTAATATTTATTATTATTATTATTATTATTATTATTATTATTATTATTATTATTATTATTATTATTATTATTATTATTTTACATATATGTACACATGTTCATAAGAATATATGTATGTTATTTATACATATATTTATATATCATTTGGTGCAAGTCTATGTGGTGTGAATGGGTGTGTGTATGAGTGTTTATGTTGTTTTGATTCATGTTTGTTTCAATATTAAACTTAAATGCCAATAACAATATTGTGAATTCAACAGTTTAAACATATTTATTTTTTTGCAAAACTATAGACTAATATGAACACATTTCTATTTTATGCACATGAATGTTTTGACACCAACCAAACACCATATTTGGGTTAATCAAAGTAATTCTATTCTTATGGGCAACAAATCTATGAGTCAGCAGCATGAAGTTAGACAACACAGGCTGCAGTTTGGAATACAGTTCCTCTTAGATGTCACTTTAGAATCACCACCACAAGACCTGGTTTGTCAGAATAGTCATAGTTTGTCTGAATTTGAATCATAGTTATTATGGTTCAATTTTAGGATCATGAATATGTGAGTAATTTCATTTTTATTTTGCGGAATTGATGCATATTAGTTAATATTTTATGGACTTTTAGAGTTTACCATACCATACTAACTTTATTTATAATGCATTTTAACAACTTTACAGCTGGCCAAAGTGCCGTACACCAAACATAAAACAAGGGATTAAATAAGTAAATAAGTAAGTAAAACAAGTGATAACACAGGGTGTAAAACGGGCTAAGAACAACAAAATACAACCATCATAAAACATAGACAAATTCAAATCTGATAAAAACAGTTTAGTTATTCAGATACTATTGGAAAAGCTCCACTTTTTTAATTGTATTTTTATATCTTTGCACTTTTTAATTGCCCTGTGTATATTTGACTCTGTTTCTCTTTTTATTCTCCTCTGCTCATCTATCTATCTATCTATCTATCTATCTATCTATCTATCTATCTATCTATCTATCTATCTATCTATCTATCTATCTATCTATCTATCTATCTATCGTTCTATCGTTCTATCGTTCTATCGTTCTATCGTTCTATCTATCGTTCTATCTAGCTATCGTTCTATCTATCGTTCTATCGTTCTATCTATCGTTCTATCATTCTATCGTTCTATCATTCTATCGTTCTATCTATCTATCTATCTATCTATCTATCTATCTATCTATCTATCTATCTATCTATCTATCTATCTATCTATCTATCTATCTATCTATCTATCGTTCTATCGTTCTATCGTTCTATCTATCTATCGTTCTATCTATCGTTCTATCGTTCTATCGTGCTATCTATCTTATACAAAGCTTAAACACTTCAGATCAAAGAATTTTAAGGATTATTCTATCCTTTATTGTTCAGACTCTATGGTTTAGATTTGTCTGAAAAGCACAGAAAACTACCGTCTCCCCATCAAGACATTATTATAAATCTGTCTCCATCGTCTACAGGATGAACCTTAACTACCATGAACCAACATGTTCATCTGCAATTTAATTTGGATTTCCAGCTGTTTTTCCAAACACCTTTAACTCTTTCAAGCCTGACGTGTCATCGCTGACACCCCCTGTGCATTTACAGTTTGATGGCTGTAACTCTTTCACTGTTTGTTCGATTGGAAAAATTCCAACTGTTTATGAAACCTGAGACGTTGCACTTTAAAGGTTTTATTGGGTCATTACGATAATGTCCCTCACACCTGTACTAGAAGCTGGAGAAGAAGTTGTTATTGCAGTATTATAACATGCAATAAATTGTAAATAACAGCTAAATTTTTAAAGATCTGAGGAAAAAAGTCCTCTGGAAAAATGGGCAAACGGACTCACACACAACATATTTTTAACCTTTTTATAGTCAAAAAAGTCCAGGAGGACTATTTTAGGTTTAAAGGGTTAAAGTCCATAAATGCTAAGCTGGTTCAACCACTAAAACCCAAAGGACCTATAACCCTGTCTGTTTTGCAGCTCAAGGTCGTATATTGGTCTAATAAAAAAGCTTTAAAACTCCAATGTATGTCAAGTAAGTTTCAGTGTTTGGTCTTAACACAAACAGATAATGACTGAACTGTGGACACGAAAAGGGACGGCACCTTGTGAAGGATGATGGAATAATTAACAGATGTAAAAGGGTGCATTTCATTCTATTCTGAGTCCTGAACCTGGGTGAATGGACTGTAGGACCAGGTACGGATGTTAGAGAAGAAACGGTGGAAAGAGGTGGATGTTCTGGTGAAGGTGAAGGGCAAATGGATTTAAGTTAAACCTGACTTTAAACAACTAACCCCAGCCTATTTTTTATTTGATATCATACTATTGGATTTACATTATATTTATTAAATAAGTAAATAAAATAATAGTATAATAAAAGTAAATTCATTCATTCTTTAAGCAAAAGTAAATGTGACATTGGTACCTGCTGAGTTACCCTTCAGGACCAGTCAGTTCTCAACTAATTCACTTGGTTAAATAAAGGTTACATAAAATAAATAAACAAATGAAGAAATGAAAGAAAGAAAGAAAGAAAGAAAGAAAGAAAGAAAGAAAGAAAGAAAGAAAGAAAGAAAGAAAGAAAGAAAGAAAGGATTTAAGATCAGATAAGATAGACTTTATTGATCCCCATCAGGAAATTCAAATGCACAGCAGCATAAGACAATAAACATGTAATAAAATAAAAACATAGAGAAGTAAAAAAAAAAAAAAAAAAAAAAAAAAAAAAAATATATATATATATATATATAGTAGTATAGTAAAAAAAAAAAAAAAAAAAGTATATATATATATGTATATATATATAGTATATATAGTAGTATTTTTAGTAGTATATACAGTAGTAGTATTTTTAGTAGTATATATAGTAGTATTTTTAGTAGTATATATAGTAGTTTTTATAGTAGTATACATAGTAGTAGTTATAGTAGTATATATAGTAGTAGTTATAGTAGTATATATACAGTAGCAGTTACAGTAGTATATATAGTAGCATTTATAGTAGTATACATAGTAGTAGTTATAGTAGTATATATAGTAGTAGTTATAGTAGTATATATACAGTAGCAGTTACAGTAGTATATATAGTAGCATTTATAGTAGTATACATAGTAGTAGTTATAGTAGTATATATAGTAGTAGTTATAGTAGTATATATACAGTAGCAGTTACAGTAGTATATATAGTAGCATTTATAGTAGTATATATAGTAGTAGTTATAGTAGTATATATATTGTAGTACTTATGGTCATGTTTATAGTAGTATTTTTAGTAGTATATATAGTAGTAGTTACAGTAGTATATATAGTAATAGTTATAGTAGCTTTATAGTAGTATATATAGTAGTAGTTGTAGTAGCATATATAGTAATAGTTATAGTAGTATACATAGTAGTATTTATTTTCAATGTACATTTAATTTACTAAAAACAAAAAGAAAGAAAGAAAGAAAGAAAGAAAGAAAGAAAGAAAGAAAGAAAGAAAGAAAGCCCGTGCAGGTCTGTAGTTCAAATCCGTCCACTCACCCTGTGGAAGACATCGTGCAGTTCCTGCAGGGACGGCCTCACAGCTCGGTGTCCGCTCACACTTCCTGCGTTGCGGTAGAAGTCGATATTGGGAACCCGGTCCAGAGTGTCGTGGCCGAAGGCGCTGACCACCGAGGGCCTGACGGTGCGATGCTCCCCCCCGTTGGAGAAGCTGGACTCCTGGTAGACCGGGGGCTCATCCAGAGTGGGGTCGTAGGCGGCGTTGACGTGCTCCCCCCCCCCATTGGACTTCAGCCTCTCCATCGGGGACACTCAGATCAGATGGTCAGGGGTCAAACAGCAGAGCAGGTCTAAGGCTTCACTCATCCAAACAGAGCTCAGATCCTGGTTTATGGTTGGACAGACTCCAGTGGACTGGTCTTAGGCTGGACTGGTCTTAGGTCTTAGGCTGGACTGGTCTTAGGTCTTAGGCTGGACTGGTCTTAGGTCTTAGGCAGGACTGGTCTTAGGCTTCAGATCCTGGTTTACTGTTGGACTAGTCTTAGGCTTCAGATCCTGGTTTACTGTTGGACTGGTCTTAGGCTTCAGATCCTGGTCTACTGTTGGACTGGTCTTAGGCTTCAGATCCTGGTCTACTGTTGGACTGACTCCAGTGGACTGGTCTTGGGTTCTGATGGCCTACCTTTATACCCTCCATCCCAGGGTCTATCCTCTGGAGGACAGCTATTGGCTGACTCTGAATCAGCCCTCAGGAAGCTGAACTCAGGGGTGTCACACATGTCCTTGCTCCATCCCAGGGGACACAAAGGCATTGTTTAACGATTAACCAAGTCATAAACTCCAAAGGAAAAGATAAAGGCGTTCATTGCCTGCGTTCTAGAGAATTGATTACTAATATTATTGTGTGAAGTGCAGGGCAACAGCACATGTTGTCCTGTGGATCCAGTTTATGGCCCAGTATTTCCTCAGACCCCTTTGGATGAATCATATTGGAACGTCCATATGGAAGTTCCCACTTTGAGAAGAAAATGA
Source organism: Sphaeramia orbicularis (assembly GCF_902148855.1). Classification (NCBI taxonomy): domain Eukaryota; kingdom Metazoa; phylum Chordata; class Actinopteri; order Kurtiformes; family Apogonidae; genus Sphaeramia; species Sphaeramia orbicularis. The sequence goes on along the minus strand of NC_043959.1, from coordinate 13,262,752 downwards.
TCATGAAGGAAAAGTTTCAAGGTCACAGACTGTGTGGATACAGCGAAGAACGAATGATAGGGAAAAAAAGAACGGATGATAGGGAAAAAAAAAGAATGGATGATAAGAAAAAAAAGAACGGATAGGAAACAAAAGAATGGATGATAGGGAAAAAAAGAACGGATAGGAAAACAGAACGGATGATAGAAAAAAAAGAACGGATGATAAGGAAAAAAACCAGAATGGATGATAAGAAAAAAAAGAACGGATAGGAAACAAAAGAACGGATGATAGAAAAAAAAGAACGGATGATAGGGAAAAAAACCAGAATGGATGATAAGAAAAAAAAGAACGGACAGGAAAAAAAGAATGGATGATAGGGAAAAAAGTAGTAGTTACAGTAGTATTTATAGTAGTATATATAGTGGTATTTATAGTAGTATTCGTAGTAGTATATATAGTCGTAGTTATAGAAGTATTTATAGTGGTATTTGTAGTAGCATATATAGTAATAGTTATAGAAGTATTTATAGTAGTATTTGTCGTAGTATATATAGTAGTAGTTATAGAAGTATTTATAGTGGTATTTGTAATAGTATATATAGTAACAGTTACAGAAGTATTTATAGTAGTATCTGTAGTAGTATATATAGTAATAGTTATAGAAGTATTTATAGTAGTATTTGTAGTAGCGTATATATAGTAGTAGTTATAGAATTATTTATAGTAGTATTTATAGTAGTATATATAGTAGTATTTATAGTAGTATTTGTAGTAGTATATATAGTAGTATTTATAGTAGTATTTGCAGTAGTATTTATAGTAGTATTTGCAGTAGTATATATAGTAGTAGTTATAGTAGTATTTGCAGTAGTATATATGGTAGTAGTTATAGAAGTATTTATAGTAGTATTTGTAGTAGTATATATAGTAGTAGTTATAGTAGTATTTGTAGTATATATATAGTAATAGTTATAGAAGTATTTATAGACGTATTTGTAGTATACATAGTAGTATATATAGTAGTATTTGTAGTATATATAGTAGTATTTATAGTAGTATTTGTAGTAGTATATATAGTAGTAGTTATAGTAGTATTTGTAGTAGTATATATAGTAGTAGTTATAGAAGTATTTGTAGTAGTATATATAGTAGTAGTTATAGAAGTATTTGTAGTAGTATATATAGTAGTAGTTATAGTAGTATTTGTAGTAGTATATATAGTAGTAGTTACAGAAGTATTTATAGTAGTATTTGTAGTTGTATATATAGTAGTATTTACAGTAGTATTTGTAGTAGTATATATAGTAGTAGTTATAGTAGTATTTGTAGTAGTATATATAGTAGTAGTTACAGAAGTATTTATAGTAGTATTTGTAGTAGTATATATAGCAGTAGTTATAGAAGTATTTACAGTAGTATTTGTAGTAGTATATATAGCAGTAGTTATAGAAGTATTTACAGTAGTATTTGTAGTAGTATATATAGTAGTAGTTATAGAAGTATTTATAGTAGTATTTGTAGTAGTATATATAGTAGTAGTTATAGAAGTATTTACAGTAGTATTGGTAGTAATATATATAGTAGTAGTTATAGAAGTATTTATAGTAGTATTTGTAGTAGTATATATAGTAGTATTTACAGTAGTATTTGTAGTAGTATATATAGTAGTAGTTATAGTAGCATTTGTAGTAGTATATATATAGTAGTAGTTATAGAAGTATTTATAGTAGTATTTGTAGTAGTATATATAGTAGTAGTTATAGAAGTATTTACAGTAGTATTTGTAGTAGTATATATAGTAGTAGTTATAGAAGTATTTACTGTAGTATTTGTAGTAGTATATATAGTAGTAGTTATAGAAGTATTTACAGTAGTATTTGTAGTAGTATATATTGCATATTGGAACGTCCATATGGAAGTTCCCACTTGAAGAAAATGATCATGAAGGAAAAGTTTCAAGGTCACAGACTGTGTGGATACAGCGAAGAACGGATGATAGGAAAAAAAAAACAAAGAACAGATGATAGGTGATAAAGTTCCAGTTGTTATCCAGAGTAAACAACCAGCTGGTGGAGTCACTGTGATCATATACAGGAAAAGTCCACAGTGACTAAAGGGTTTACATGTATGACGTACTCTACAGAAGTGCTGATGTGTGGTTGTTGTTCTTCCTCTGTGCTGTTCTTTACCATCAGTCCTACGGGAGTTTTCTTCCCATTGTTGGTTTGTATTTATTATTATTATTATTATTATTATTATTATTATTATTATTATTATTATTATTATTTTATTTATTTATTTATTTGTTAATTTTATGTACATTACAAAACAAGACAAACATAGGGGACATTTGGGGTACACTGACTACAATAAACCTTGGGACTAACAATTGTTTTTAGTCATGTGACGTTGAAATGAAAATTGTCCATTTCTTCCATTTATCGTGACTGTTCTTCAGTTTCAGTCTATGGGTCAGAATCTCCATCTCAAATATTCCATTCACAGTTTGTATTCTGTTGTTAGTTGTAGGTGGTTCTAATCTGCTCCATTTATTTTGGTACTAGCCTTTTTACAGGCTGATAATAGTATTTTAAACAAATATCTATCATTTTTTCTTACATTATTACCTATAATACATCTGAAATACTTCACCAAACATGCTTTAATAATTCTATAACCCAATATCTGAACAATTGTTGAATAAACATGATCCCAGAATGATGCAAGTTTAGGACAAAACCAAAAGACATGAGCAGGTTTGTATTTATTATTAGAATCTAAGTTAGCTGCTAACCATGGAAAAACCACCGTATGTACACTGTTCCTATATTTCCACACATATTTTAAGTTCTATAATGTAAATACTGTCGAATGAGTTGGTTTGAAATGTCATTATGTTCAGTTATTGATGAGAAATGGAGGTGGAATGAAATACATTTTCTTCTTCTCACTCCTTTTCGAGCGTAAATGAAACAATTTGTACTATTGAACTTGCATGTATTCTGTTGAATGTATTTGCATGATCAGATACTGTCGTATGCAGGTCGTTTGTGTCATAAATGCTCACTCACTCGCTCAAAATAAATGAAATAAATGAAAATGAATGAACTTTTAGCATTAAACAAATGTCACCTGTTCTGATTTTCTTTGTCTCTTCGTGTTGACAGGGAACATTGGCTGAAACAGCTGAAGCGGCTGTAAATGACGAAGAAAATGAGAGTTAATATGAGACCGTGAATTACAGGAACACGCCAGAGGCACTTCTGTACGGCCGCATGACTTCTGAAGTGCCTTTAAAAGGCCTCTTAACAGGTCAACTTCCTTATTACTGATACACCATGATGATTTATGTACTCAGCGAAAGGCGGTCTAATGACTCTAAATATGACCTTGGCTCGATTGCAGGCTGAGAAAAATACTCAGACACGTGTTTTATGTACAGATTGAAGGGAGGAAATCAGCTGCACCAGGGCTGTTTCAAGATATCTGGGGGCCCTAGGCAAGAAAGTAAAGTGAGGCCCCTAATACGCGAAGATGTGGTGGTCGAATCACAGAAGAAGAAAAATAATAATAATTATTATTAGGCCTATTTATTATATAATAATATGCAATTAGTACGGATTGTGATAGATTTAATAATGATAAGATTTTTTTTCCTAGACTGTGATGTTACTAATTCCATGTAGCCTGATAAATACCTTCAGCTTGTGAGGAGGTGGCATTGTCACTGTCAATTGGCGCTGACAGAAATGTAAGCAAAGCACCTAAAAAAGAAAAAAAAAAGAAAAAAAAAAAAAAAAAAGGCATTTGGTGAGTAGGCTTACTTTTGTCCTTTTTCTAGAAGTACATGATTAAAGTGTGGAGGATTGAGAGTAACTTTGCAGGAGAAGAACTTCACTTCCCATAATGCACCAAAATGTAACGTCAGACCTCATCGGCAAAACTACCTGAGCACATGGTGCAAAGTGTTGTGATGTGTTGATGGGCAAGTGTGGGAAATATAGATAATTACAGAGTTTAAAATGTAGGATTGTGATTACATGGTTCACAGACATGGTTCACAGACACCGCCATTCTTTTTTTTTTTTTTTTTTTTTTTTTTTGATGTTGTATTTGAATATTCTGAATATTTGACGATTTTGAAAAGTGTTGTAATTTCCTAATTATTCTAATTGCTCCTGAATGCCTCATGTATTGTTTCCGTGTGCCTCCTTGAACGTGAACAGAACTCAGTTCCGCAGTGAGGGCACAGAGCTGATGTGAGGGACTGAACTAATGTTGGCTGGAAAATCCAAACTTTTGCTGCAGTCCTACTCTAGTCCTCTTCTGTGCCTAAACCAGCTGACACACAAGGAACAGACGTATGGATGAGACGGACAAACGCAATGGAAAAGGGACATTTTTCTCCTAATGGGATGGACAGATCACCAACGGAAATTGCTAGCTAACTGAAAATGTCCACTGAACTGGATGGATTCTTTGTCCAAACTGGATGGGATTCATAGGAGCAGACGATTTAGTTTGGAATAAAGTTGTGTGGGTGACCGCAGCAGGAGCAGACAACCGTCCAGAGTAAGTGAAAACACTTCAGTAGGCTTAGCTTTGGCTTTTCAGGACTAAATACTTTTAATACTGTCATACTTCGGTCCTCCACATCCAAATTATTTAGCTCCAAAGAAGTTTTGGAACGCTGTCCAACAGTAGAAAAGGGCGATGGAGAAGTTGTGTTTATTCTGTCCTTAAATTCTTCCAACAGAACACAGTTGTGTTGTGTGTATATGATCAGTTCTTGAACTGAATCCTCTCCCTCTCATGCTAACATCTATCTGTGTGTTTGGTCACTGATGTGAGGGCTTTTGTTCGCACACTTTCAAACATATCACACAGTTGGAGCCTATTTGGAGAAAACAATGGTTTACTTCATACTTACTGCTGTGTCGTTGGTGTTTTTCCTCTTCTTCTTTCTTTTTTTTGTCTTTTTTCAAACCCTGAAGGGTAGGAGCGCTTCATCATTGCTGTTCTTTTAAAATGGCTGCCGCCATGCTCAGTGTGGACAGACCGTTAGTTCCACTGACAGCAAGTGGGGGGTGTGATGGGGGGTGCGCGAGGGCGGGGGTCACTTCTACATGACCCTCATAGCCTTTGTCATTGCATAGGGGGAATCCCTCTAGTCTGGGGGGGCCCCAGTCACAAAACAGTACAGGAGAGGGTTAGCGCTGCCTCACTGTGGTGGTTTGTTTACAATGGATGGTTTTGAATAAGTTGTACAGATAAATGACCATGCGGCCATCGGGGGCCCTCTTCAGCGAGGGGGCCCTAGGCAGCTGCCTACCTTGCCTATGTCATCCAGCTCTGAGCTGCACTATGTCAGGGGTGTCCAACTCATTTTCTTTCAGGGGCCACATTCAGCCCAATTTGATCTCCAGTGGGCCGCACCAGTAAAATAATAACATAATAACTTATAAATAATGACAACTCCAAATTTTTGTCTTTGTTTTAGTGCAAAAAACCCCCATTAACCCCAGGCTCAAAAACCAGCCTGGAACGCAGCATTAGCCTATGCTCGTTCACTCGACCCTTTAGTTTTCTGTTTCTTTGTGCCAGTCCAGCTCCAGTTCCAGTGTCCACCATTACAACTAAAGATATCCAACTAATCCCTTTGTTTAGTTCAAAGGACACATCTGACTCCTCACTCGTTCATCTTACGTCTTTCTACTAAACTCTGTTGGTTGGTGTGTTGTTGTCATAGTGACGTAAGTCTGCTGTAAATCAGTCCAGTCTGGTTCGACCCAACCAGGGGAAGATGGAAATAGCATTTGGAAATAACCTATTTTGGTGAAGATAATCTCATTTTAAATTGCAGACTACAGTCAGGCATATATATAAAATGAGACTTTTTACAGATCACGCAAAAAGTCTGTACAGCTGGTTTAAAAAGAGAGAGTTAAGACTGCTAAGAGACAAGATGAATCAATAAAGACAAGAGAGATCAGTGAAACATCAGCCTGATCATACAGAGACAGCACATATGATCCAAATATACAAAAGCTGCACATACAATGTAATCACATATAATACATCAGCACAGAATTATGCATGAATTATTAGAACCTTCATCAAGATTTTTTTTCCTGAGTGTTTTTATTCCTCTTTAGACATGAAAAAAACAATGTGATTTTTTTTTTTTTTTATGAACCTATTTTTCATAGAGTTACAAAAATATCCACTCAGCTGGACACCATGCATTTAATTTTTGAAGCAAAGAAACATGCATTTTACTGACATACTGTGTGAAAACTATGAAATAAAAGCATTTTTGTCCTCTGTAGGGGACAAAAGTTTGACAGTTTTACTTAAAAAAAATGCCGTCTATTGTAAAGGACATTCCATTAAAAATAAATAAAAAATAAATAAAAATAATTTTTAAAAATGTCTCGAAAATAAACAAACAAACAAACAAAAAAAAAACTGTTGCATTATGCAGTTTCCAATCAAGGCAATTGTTTAATGGAAAAAAGCTAAAAATTTTACATTCCTGGGTCTCAGGAGGTTAATGCTGGTAATCTGATGTTTTCTCACATTTTAACATTGTATAATAATAGTTATTACTCACTCAGATAATATGCAAAAAAAAAAATTGTTTATTACAGTCTAATAACAATTAGCAGTTTATTTAGATAAACGAACAGGAAAGTTACAGTAATGGTATGAATGTCAGTGTATGGGATGGTGCATAAGCGTCCACTGTGTTGGCTGATATGGAACTAAAACAGCAAAACCCATGAATATACAAGAGAACAGCTGGAGAATAGCTGTCCACTGTAGTGACCACTATGCAATGAAAGGGCTAATAGGAAAATATAACAATCAGAAACATAACTTAACAACAATTTAGTGCATAAGTTCCTATCATATTATATTATATCATATTATATGATATGGGTTACACCGGGTTTCCACATAGGGACAGACAGATGGCAGGTCATTGATAAAAAAAGAAAACATTAGTGGACAGAGATTGACCCTTGTGGTACTCCAGTGTGTGGCTCAAGACCTGGAGAAAGTTGATTGTTAACAATAACATGTCGACGTCTACCAGTCAGGTAAGATTCAAAGCAGCTAAGTGCTAACAGGGAGAAGTTGAAAGTGGACAGTTTGGCCAGGAGGACCCAGACGCGGACCTACCATTAAGGCAAAGTAGGCGATTGCTTTAGACCCCCAAAAAGTAGGGGCCCCCCAAACAGTTGCCCCCTCCCCAACCAACAGGGGCCAGGGCCACCGGACAGGTGTCATTGTACATTATAACAGTGTACTAAACAAACAAATAATGAACCTGACTTCCCTAAAAACATCAGAATAACAAATTCACATTACCTGCCCCCTCCTTCCCTTCGCACTACAATGGACTGTTCCATGATGATTGACGAATGACTGAGCAGTCAGGAAGTCATGACTCATGTGGGTTTGTTTATGAATGAGAGAAACTGCACTCGAGCATGCGAAAATGAGGTGGAGTTATCAAAGTGAGTCGAAGAAATGAAAAAAACGAGAGGACACAAAAAAATACATAGCCACACTTCTAAAAGTGTCACAGTTCTTTACGGTGTTGGTGACACAACGGTTTGAAAAAACATGTCAACGAGTAGCCGCAGGAGCCAGAGCTTAGCATGGCAGACTTGGAGCCGAGTTCTAGCAGGCTAGCACAACAAGTTGGTGCAGAGTCAGGTGCCGCGAGCCCAGTGGTGAAGGAGTGAAGTGGTGATGCTCAAAAGGAACATGTGGCGAGTTCACAGCCAAACAGCTTCAGGTGAGAGAAGCTTCTCAGCACTGAAGAGACTGAAAACATATTTGCTATTAGACTTCTAAAATGTTTTTGGATTTATTGTGTCAGTTTTAAAGGTTTAAAGGGCTTCTGAACACCTACACCTCACCTACATGTGAAGACTGGTGAGAAGTTTCAGCACCAATTAGGACCTTCTTTCTTGGATATTTATGCAATGAAAAACATGGACACAAACGGACATGGATGGACTTACGACATAATGAGCATCCCCAGTATGTATTTGTATACAGTATGTGCAAAACTTCCACTTACTCCCTCTCAGCTCTCTCCGGATTATCACTTGTTATGAATATGTAAATAGTTACCATTTCATTAATACAATCTCACACATGCACACACTCTCTCTCTCCATGTACATAAACTCTCCCTGTTTCTCTCTCTTTCTTACACGCACTTAAGTAAGTTGTCTTTGCACACCATCATCTTCTCCCCATCTCCACACTTTTCTCTTCAAACACACTGTGTATAGTTATGACTTGGCATATTTTGTTTGCTTTTGTTATGTTGTAATTGGTCATTCACACACACAGTCTCTTTCTCTCTCTCTCTCTGTGAGAAAGAAACACACACACACACACATCTGTTTTTTTTTAAATAATTATGTGGCATTTTCACATGAACCAGTGTTATAACTGAAACTTCATTATCTCATTCTGTTCACCCTGTCCTTTTAGTGCAAGGTGATGATAGGTGCCTTTGAGGTGGCCTTTTCAGTTTTTGTGTTAAAAGAACAGATGAAGAGGGCCCCTGGCTATGTTTGCCTTAGGCCCCCAGTTTGCTGAGTCCGCCACTGGGAGGACCTTACATTTGACTGTGTTGAAGGCTTTACGCAGGTCTAAGAACACCGCACCAACAACACCTCCTTTGTCAACCACAGCTCGGACTTTTTCTGAAAAAAGCCAGTTGGTTGTTTCAGTGGAGTAGTTAGCCCTAAAGCCAAACTGCATGGATGAAGATAAAACTGACTAGCTGGCACGTGCAAAGCAGGGGGCCGGGGGGGCTTGAGCCCCTGCCGCTTTGATCCTCTGCCTACAAGTGCCCTTTTTACTCTTTTTTTTTTTGCGCAAAAAACTGCATGACCAAAATTTTCATGACTAAAATTTTGATCAATCATAATAAATGTTAAGAGTGGTTTAATTTGGCTGTCACTGGATCTGGTCATGGTGCCCTTTCATCTCTGTCATCCCCGCCCCTTCCTCCTGTGCAGGGCCGTGCAGAGAGCTATAAAGGGGCAGGGGCTCAAACTTCCAAAAGGGCACATGAAAACGAATAACCACCAATTACAAAGTTCACATTTAGCAACAAGCAACATTATTAATTCACAGCAAGTCAAAGATTTGCTTCTGTTTTATTTCCATAAACTGTTGAGTTTTAGCCGCAAAATTATAACACATGGTAATAGTCCTCACTTGCTGAAACAGTCACTTTTTCTTCAGTTTTCTCTGTTTTTGCATAATACCTTTAAGTTTACTCTGAGCTTTAATGAACATCTACATGATCAGTCAATTAAATATAGGGTAAAGGAAGTGATTTACACTGAAAAATGCAAAACACCGAGGTTTTTATTATAATAAATGGTGGTAAATCACGTGAGAAACGTTAAAAAGAGAGAAAAAAATCTTTTAGAAGCTGCCATAAAAGTATCACTGGGTCTTAATGGGTTAAAAATGTGCTGAAGTAATTAAATTCTGCTAAACCGATATAAAATTGCATAAAAAGAAAACGCATCCAAGTCTTCTTCTCATCCAATACCTAAATCCGGCCCTTTTGGTGTACAAGAGTCATAAAACTTATGTAAAATCCCCCGACTCTTTCATCAGTGCCAACACTTTGACATTTCTGGCTTTGTTTCAGAAACTGCTGGATTGATTATCGTAACATCCGTGTTCGCCTCAAACATCTTGAGTGAATCTTATTTGAAATAACCACAAACTTCCACAAATATTCCCATCAACCTGGTCAATATTAAATGATACAGCTATAAATACTACAATATAAACTTTATTATTATCATGTAATGTTAAATGGTTTGGCTTGGGTTAACACTTCCTCTACATGGTTTTTTCTTAACTGTGGAAAACCTAAATATCATCATAAATATGTCCTATAATGAAAAGAAACTAAATATTCAATGTTTCATTGTAAAAGTAGGTGTAAAACCAGATGTAAAATGAAGGTATTTCTAGTTCTTAACATTCACTGTCATGCTTTTATACATAATTTAACATCTGTTTTTAAGAATTTGTCTTGGACTTACACTGCAAAAATCCAAATCTTACCAAGTGTGTTATTCTCATTTACTAGTCAAAATATCTCATCACACTTAAAATAAGACATAATCACCTACAGAGTAACTTGTAAGGGAGATAAAAGAACTTTTTAGACAACAGATCTAGAAAATCTTATTTCAAGAAATCTTACCAAGATATTTTTCACTTGTTCCATTGGCAGATTTTTTGGTGGATTGAGCAAAAACAAATCTTGAATTAAGCAAAAAAATCTGTCAATGGAACAAGTGAAAATTATCTTACTAAGATTTCTTGAAATAAGATTTTCCAGATCTATTGTCTAAAACCAAGTTCTTATATCTCACTGAAAAGTTACTCTTTAGGTGATTTTGTCTTATTTTAAGTGTGATGAGATATTTTGACTAGACATGAGAAAAATACACCTGGTAAGAGTTAGATTTTTGGGTATTAACACACAAAAACTTCTACACATTACATCTTTCTTTCCACTTATATAGAAACTGAACATCAAAAGAAACTTATCACATATTCTATGTGATGCCATTTCACATCATTTTATTAAATATGAAAACAAATTCTTTCTTGTTCTTAAAAAAAAAAACATTTAATTAACAAATAAAATACAACAAACAACAAAACAGTGGATGAGTATCCAGAGGATAATGTAAAATATGACCAAGGGTAGTTCAACAAAGTTCACATTTAGCAACAAGCAACATTATTAATCAAGTCAGCAAGTCAAAGATCTCAATCCCATTGAACGTCTGTGGGATATTCTTGGTAGATCCGTGTATACTAGGCGTCCAGCACCTGGCAACTACCAGATGCTCATCCAGGCCCTTCAGGAAGAGTGGGATAACATCCCCCAAGACAGGATCAGGAGGTGAATCCAGAGTATGTGCAGAAGGTGCACAGCCTGTGTTAGGGCTCAGGGAGGACACACCCAGTATTGAGGACATTGATCTGGACCATTTGGTCAATCTTTGACTTGCTGTGGATTAATAATGTTGCTTGTTGCTAAATGTGAACTTTGTAATTGGTGGTTATTTTTCATGTTTTCATGTGCCCTTTTGGAAGTTTGAGCCCCTGCCCCTTTATAGCTCTCTGCACGGCCCTGCTGACTAGTATTCAAGAAGGAGACAAGCTGCTCTGATGTCCACTTTTCAGCTACCGTGGATACTACAGGTAGAATACTACTGGGCAATAGTTACTGATGTTCTACGGCAGGGGTCTCAAACATGCAGCCTGGGGGCCAAATCCGTCCTGCCAAAGGTTCCGATCTGGCCCCTGGGATGAATTTGCAAAGTGCAAAAATTCCATAGTCAAGGCTGTGGAACTCATTTTAGTTCAGGTTCCACATACAGATCAATATGATCTACAGTCAAATAATAACAGCAGAATAATCGACAAAAAAGAATGACTCCAGATTTTCTTCTCAGGTTGATATAATATTACATCATGCCTATAAATGACAACTTCAATTTTTTTTCTTTGTTTTAGTGCAAAAAATAACATTAAATTTTGAAAATATTTACATTTACAAACTGTCCTGTAACAATAAAATGTGAATAACCTGAACAAATATTAACAACCTGAAATGTCTAAAGAAAATTAAGCACAATTTGAACTATTTTCTTCCTGTTCCTCAGTGTTTAGTGTCTTTGTAGATCTGATCCATAATGCACATGGAGAAATGATAAGATGAGGCAGAATATTGTTAAAATTGTACTTATTTTTCTTAAGAAATTTCAGTTTTTTCAGGTTATTCACATCTTTTTTGTTTGGATAGTTTATAAAAGTAAGTATTTTCATAATTTAATGGGGGGGTTTTTGCACTAAAACAAAAATAAAATTTGGAGTTGTCATTACTTCTAGGTTATTCTGTTATTATTTTACTGGTCCGGTCCACTGCAGATCAAATCGGGCTGAATGTGAAACCTGAAAGAAAATGAGTTTGAGAGCCCTGTTCTAGGGTCATCTGATTTAAAGATAGGAGATACAATTGCCATCTTCCAGGCACTTGGAAATGCTCCCTGCAGTATTGATAGATTTATGATTTGTGAAATAGGACAGGCTAGACGGTCTGGTGTTGCTGAATCCATCCTGTATATATCCTTGGCCGCTGAAGTTTTAAGAGAATTAATTATTGCCTTAGTTTTTAGTTCAGAGATGGGTTGAATACAAAAAGAGCTCTTACTGTTTCTTAACTAGATTAGAAATATGAACCTTAAAAGAGAGCTGTTCATCAATCCATATTCCCAGTACTTACAGGAGGACACCCTTTCAATCAATGGGCCATCAGACGTTCAAAGCTTGCAAGTGAGTTTATGTGAGCAGGAGGGGCCAATAATCCATATTTACAAAGTGCACGTGCCAAAAAGTGCAAGTGCAAATGGAAGTCAGAGGAGCAGTGTTTTCTCAGCAGAACCACAACTGATGGGAACAGTCGCCTTATTCAGGTTTTGCACATATGTCACATGATCACGTGGTTTTCTGTTTACAACGCCATATTGGTAGGCAAGCTTTCCTTGGATCGTACAATTGCCCATTGGTGATGTTTATCTTTCTCCTGTGTAGCTCTACAATAATGTAAAGCTTTAAGCAGTGTGATCATGGTAACGATCGGTCACAATAGATGAGTTTCATGTGACGTATGCATACATTAAGTCTTGGAGGCAGAAGTCATGCCGAGTTCGTAGCGTGTTAAACGATGGACCTGCTAAACTCCTGTGTGCCGTTTGTTACTTAACTTTCACCAAGTATAAGTTAAGCAGAAAGACCGCTCGGTTCCACTGGTGGCAGCGGTGGTTCTGTTCTGCCGACCGCTGTTTATAGTTATTACTGTGGTTAGCATAGCTTCTCAGTATAGTTAGTAGGCCTGTAACGGTACACGTACCGAACCGAACCGTTTCGGTACGCACTTGTTCGGTTCAGTACACCGCTGTACCGAAACGGCACAGTATGTTGAGAAAAAGAAAAAGGAATGAAAGCCGTTGTTTGATGCGGAACTTTAAATCTGTGCAAGTTCCACACAGACATATTGAAGGATGCACACATTGACCCGAAATATGAAATAGCAGATGATATAAGGTAAAAAAATGAAACAACAGATACGATGTGAACCTGGAAGGAAGAGACTGAAGACCCTCCACCATCATTACAGTCCCATTTGGGATCAGTTCAGGTCCCGGTGAAAGACAACAACGGGGAAAGAGATGTTAATAAGACGGACGTTGTTTACCGGCTATGAACTACGGTAGTTCTAAAACACTTAAACTAGCTCTGTCTGTCTTTCTCTATCACGCACACTGTATAACAGAGGAATAGCACCCGGAGTTGGACGTTGAAAGTATATAAAGTTCCACTTTCATTTCACGCCAGTGTTAGTTATGTTAGTTATGGACCCCCCCCCCCCCCCCTCCCCCGGCTCCGACCAAAAAAAAAAAAAAAACATCCCCTTGATAAATCGCACCCTGCATGTGTGCATGCACGTACACAAAGGGGCCTAAAGAGTTTGTTCTCTGTCCTAAAATAAATAATTTGGTTAATTTTTTGTTGTAAAAGTTGCTCTTCAGTTTGTTTAAACAGAATACCAGTTTGTCCTTTTATTAATGTTGTACTTCATGTGGAATTTTTTTGGTATTTTTGTGCAGAATGTGAACTGACAGAACTGTGATTTGATTTTTGTTGTTTGTTCAAAACTACCTGTCAGGGAAAAGTGCAGTACTAACGTTTAAAACACATTTAGTAATATTAATAATTCATTTTATTTTCTATTTGATTTATAGCAGCAGAATATTATTCCTGTTTTTCTATATTCTATTGTGTCCAAAAATTGGGGGAAAAATTTTCAAAAATTCATAAATGCATTAAAGACATTTTGAGGGGTTTTCTTTCTTCCTGTACCAGATCGAAAAAAAACGAACTGTGGCTTTCAAAAACGAAAACGTACCGAACCGAAAATTTTGTGTACCGTTACAGGCCTAATAATTAGCCTGCGTGCCTGTTGTGCTTAGCAGCGTGGGAAAAAAAAATTGTTATTTTGTGGTACGGCGATGAAGACCCCTTTACAGAAGAAATGCACATACGTCACTTCCCCACTGGGCCACGCCCCTCTAAGTCAGACTGAGTGGCAAAAACAAACCGGCTCAACATGGTGGAGCATAGCAGTAACTACAGCGAGACCGGGAAAAATGTGGAATATAACATGAAATTAAAGACAACTGGACTCGACACGGATCCATACAAGCTACCAAACAACAAGTGGTCTACGAACATTGATATGTGGACGGAAATCACGTATCCTGACATTTATATGAACCTGATTTCAACGCCGGGAAAATACCCACTGCAAAGGCTGAAAGCATACAAAAGCCAAAGAGTTGTTGACATCCTCGTCATCGTTAATTAGAGGATTACAGCTGGTGAGTGCTTCAATTCAACATACTGATGTTTTGGAGGTTTTCTGTCAGTGCAGACGTATTTTCTTGGCGGTGATTGCCAAGGTAAAGGCCCAGCAGTAGTGCTCACAGTTCACTACTGATTTACTGGAGTTGAACCCTTAGTATTGACCCAAGTGAGTGGATGATCTACTGGTACTGTGGAGATTTAAGTAGAGTTCACATCAAATACTTGATTCAACACAGCTACAACAGCTTTGTGCTAGAGTACCCCCTTATTTGGCCAGAGTTCAAGGTCACAGCAAGGTCACAAAATCTACAATTTTCCTATCTGTCATCATTGAGCAGTTTTCGAAAATTCATAAAAAAAATTCAGCTCAGTCAATTCAGATTAGCCTCCAATTTGACCCACCCGTAGCTTAAAACAATATCTTGTGTCTGGCACAAAATTGTCCACATCCACTGTGGAATGTGGACTCTGTGGACATTTACATTTAACATTGAAAATCCCATTTACCACACATTTTTCATTAGAACTCAACTCCTTCAATTAAATATTGGTTATATTAAAAAAAAAAAAAAGAGTAAAATACTATCAAAATACCTATAAATACTCACAACTCCAAATTTTTTTCTCTCTGTAAATATAAACATTTTCATGTCATTTTATTGTATTTACACTAAAACAAAACTAACATTTCACAACAACACAAATACCCTAAAAAAATATGGACATTTTGAAATGTCTGAAGTGCAAGTTTTTTTTTTTACCAATATTCTTTCTGTTATTAAATTTTTTGTGTGTTTGTAGATCCACTGTGATCTGTAAATTGTAATTTACATGTGTAAATGATAAACTGAGGCATGATATTGTTAAAATTGCACTTAGTTTTCTTAAGAAATTTCAGTTTTTTCCTGTTATTCACATTGTTTTAAAGGATAGTTGGTAGATGTAAAGGTTTTCATCACATAATTTTACTTTTTTCACTCTAAAACATGGAGAAAAGTTTGGAGTTGACATTATTTATATATTATTATGTTATTATTTTACTGGTTCGGCCCACTTTATATCAAATTTTGCTGAATGTGTCCCCTGAATGAAAATGAGTTTGACAGCCCTGCTGTAGAGTCTGTCCTTTTCATACTTTCCTCTAACTTAAATTACCTCCTGAACATTTAAACCCTGCAGCTTCTTTGCATTTGTGTTTGTACTTGTAAAATTATCACGCTGTAAAACAGGGTGTGGTATTGAGTTCATTAACATTCAAATGGATCCAGGAACGGCAGTAAATATCCTGTTTATAGATGTTAATATCAGTTTTGACAATGACCTGTTGTCTACATGAGATAAAAGTCAAACAGTCTTTGTCCTTTTATCCCGTGGACACCAGATAATATTCTCATATGTTTATGCAACAGGTTGAAGGAGTCTCAGGATTTATTAGAGTCCAAAGCACAACCAAAAGCAAATGCGTGTCCTGAATGTTTGAAGCAAATGCGTTGAGCTCTGTCACTGAACACAGTTAACCTTTGACACAACTGGATTCAGGAAATCCTCTCTGGTAATTGATTACTAATAACAGTGTGCAGTTCTGTCTGTGTCTGTGTACACTGAACAAAAATATAAACGCACCACTTTTGTTTTTGCTCCCATTTTTCATGAGCTGAACTCAAAGATCTAAAACTTTTTCTATGTACACAAAAGGCCTATTTCTCTCAAATATTGTTCATAAATTTGTCTAAATCTGTGTTAGTGAGCACTTCTCCTTTGTCCTTTGCTGAGATAATCCATCCACCTCACAGGTGTGGCATATCAAGATGCTGATTAGACAGCAGGATTTTTGCACAGGTGTGACTTAGGCTGGCCACAATAAAAGGCCACTCTAAAATGTGCAGTTTTACTGTATTGGGTGGTCCAGGGGGGTCAGAAAACCAGTCAGTATTTGGTGTGACCACCATTTTCCTCGCACAGTCTTCTTCATGAATTCTCTGAAACAGCTTTGGAGATGGCTTATGGTAGAGAAATGAACATTCAATTCACAGGCAAAAGCTCTGGTGGAGATTCCTGAAGTCAGCATGCCAATTGCATATTCCCTCAAAACGTGTGACATCTGTGGTATTGTGCTGTGTGATAAAACTGCACATTTTAGAGTGGCCTTTTATTGTGGCCAGCCTAAGTCACACCTGTGCAAAAATCCTGCTGTCTAATCAGCATCTTGATATGCCACACCTGTGAGGTGGATGGATTATCTCAGCAAAGAAGAAGTGTTCACTAACACAAATTTAGACAGATTTGTGAACAATATTTGAGAGAAATAAACCTTGTGTGTACACAGAAAAAGTTTTAGATCTTTGAGTTCAGCTCATGAAAAATGGGAGCAAAAACAAAAGTGGTGCGTTTATATTTTTGTTCAGTGTACATACAATTAGGACAACATATAATGACTGAAAAATGGGAGGGGGCACACAACAGACATTATCCCCGAAGACCAGGGGAGGGGGGGGCATTGGCAAAACAATAACATGCTGCTTGATATTGATACTTACACAGACTAACACCCCCCATTTCAGCCCCCTCTCAACTTTCTCATTCCAAATGCCCCCCCAACAGACGTTGGGATCCCCCCCCCCTTGTGAAACACTGCTCTAGACCCTCACTTTAACTGTACCGTTTCTGCATACCGTGTACATCTGTACATATTAACCCTTTATAGTTCAGTCATTGAAAAACTCTGGAATTCCAAATTTCAGCCGTAGTGTGTTATTGGACATCGTCATCGACCTCCTCGTCGGTTGCCATGACAACAGTCTCCCTCCTCTTGCCATAAAAACATCCCAGCAGCACTTTCTTAAAAGTAAACACATGCAATAAAACCAGGAAACAGGGGTGTGAGAAGACCCCCCCCGACCCTCGCCTCCCCACCTGTCAGTGTTGTGGAGTGTGAGGTGTGTATGCAGCAGTTAAAAGTGAGGAGCAGAAACTGCGCACCACTGAGGGCAATGCCACACGGGTAGCCTCACCCACCTGAACAGCACCGCCCACCAGGCGCCACGCAGCCCGCCCCCCAAAAAGTGAATGTGTGTGGTGTCAGTGTTTCTGTGGGGGAGTTTGTCTTTAAACACGGGCTCTAATTCAATGTGAGCACAGCAAGTGCACCAATTAAAAGCACGTCAGTGAATAAATGCTGCACTGGACCAAAAATACCTCCACAGCAGCAGCAGCAGCATTTACTGTCCAGGAGCAGTGAGAGGCAGTATTTCTGCTCCTGCTAAGCCTCTATGATATACCTCTCAGTCATTCTGAGAAAAAGCCAAAATCAGCCAAAATAGGGAAGAGAAAATAGAGGATGGAGAAGATGGAAAGAACTGTCTGATTGCTTGTTGATGCTGCTCCATCCTTCCTCCTTCCATTCCTGGTGTTGCTGAGGTGGTAGTGGAGGGAATGTTGTGAATGACTGAAGCAGTGACACTAACAAGTGGTTTCCATGCAGCAGGAGTGAGCGAGCGAGAGAGAGAGAGAGAGAGAGAGAGAGAGAGAGAGAGAGAGAGAGAGAGAGAGAGAGAAACAGAATGATAATGAGTAGGAGGCAGCTGGTAAAGGAGCATGAGGAGAGGAGCTGGATGATCTGTGAGCACAAACACATCTGGACTCAGCCTCTCCCTGTCTGCCTTTTCTCTTCCTCTTTTTACATCTGGATCATTTCTTTTTTTGTTGTAATGGGAGGTTTTTTTTAGCCCTGGTGCATCCGGTATGGCAGCAGTGGATGGATCAGTGGATGTACGGCATGTCTGAGGGATCCGACGAACAGGAGTTGTGTGCAGGAAAACAGCAGCAACAGGTCTGTAAGCATGACGACGGGGAGACGACGGACGGCGCATTTTTGTCCTTTAGACGCTGGAGAATGTGTCAATGCAGCCTCTGTCTTCCACCCCCCCCCCCATCCACCATCCTCCTCCTCTCAGTTATACCTCCTCATCGTTTCACCTCCTGCTTCTCCACATCTGTCTTTCCCAATTCTCTCCATTCATTCCAATCTCCCTGTCTCTATGACCCCCCCCCCCCCCTTCCCTTCATTCCCTTCCTATGACTGGAGCCACCTGCTGCTTGTATTCATGAGGAGATTTTTTTTTTTTTAAACAATGATACCAGCAGACTTCCACTTCTTCTACGAGTGCTGCACCAGTTTTTGTGGTTTGTGTGTTGTCAATTTGCTGTTACTCTTTTTTTTTTCCTCTTTTTTTTTTTCCAGATGGAATTGTTACACCGTCTAGCAAGTGTCTGCTCGCATGCAACAGGTAAAGTGCATTCTTCCGCAGAAGCAAACATGCATACGGTCACGTCATGTTTTTTTTTTTTACCAAGACCTCCCAAAGCTGACTATGTGCTGTTGTGGCGTACTGCGATTACAGCCTGAGTTAAGAGCAAGTAGGAACAGTATTGGATTGTGTTTGTGTTTGTGCTCTGATGTTCTTTGGTTATTTGGACTCAATATGTTTGAGTCTCTGTCTGTTGATGATGCTTCAGCTAATGTCCTGCAAAAATTCCTATAGGCCACAGGTGTCAAACATGCGGCCCGGGGGCCAAATCCGGCCCGCCAAAGGATCCAATCTGGCCCATAGGATGAATTTGTGAAATACAAAAATTACGCTGAAGATATTAACGATCAAGGATGTCAAAATCATTTTAATTCAGATTCCACATACAGACCAATTAGATATCAAGTGGGTCAGAACCAGTAAAATACTATCATATTAAACCTAGAAATAATGAAAACAGCAAATTTTATCTTTGTTTTAGTGTAAAAAAGTAAAATTATATGAAAATGTATTTAAAAAATGTTATTTTACAAAAATGTGAAAAACCTGAAATGTCTTAAGATAAGTAAATGCAAATTTACCAATATTCTGCCTGTTATTAAATGTTTTGTGCATTTGTAATTGTAATGTAAGTTGTAATGCACGTGTAAATGAAAAACTGATAATCCGAGGCATAATATTGGTAAAACTGCAGCTGTTTTTCTTAAGACGTTTCCAGTTGTTCATGTCATTCAGATTTTTGTAGATGTTAACATTAACATAATTTAATTTTACTTTTTTCACTGTTATTATTTTACTGGTTCAGCCCACTGGAGATCAGATTGGACTGAATGTGGAACTGAACTAACATGAGTTTGAGAGCCCTGCTATAGGCAAAGAGAGACAGAGAAATGGAAGATTCCAGGAATGAATGAATGAAATCTTTATTTCGAGCATGTAGACCACAGGTATCAAACATGCGTCCCGGGGGCCAAAACTGGCCTGCCGAAGGTTCCAATCCAGCCTGTGGGATGAATTTGTAAAGTGCAGAAGATATTAACAGTCAAGGGCGTCAAACTCAAAAATAACAGCATAAGAACCTAAAAATAATGACTCCAAATTTTCTTCTTGGTTTAATGTGAAAAAAAAAAAAAATGCCATCGTGCCTCTAAATCACGGGTCTCAAACATGCGTCCCGGGGGCCAAATGCAGCCCACCAAAGGTTCCAATCTGGCCCGTAGGATGTGCAAAAATTCCAGTCTTGAAATGAATTAAGCTAAAAAAAAATGTAGCTTGAATTAAGGAAAAAATCTTGAATTAAATAAAAAAAAAATCTTCAATTAAGTGAAAAAAAAAAAAATCTTGAATTAAGCAAAAAAAAAAAAAAATCTTCAATTAAGTAAAAAAAAGTCTTGAATTAAGCCAAAAAAAAATCTTCAATTAAGTAAAAAATCTTGAATTAAGCCCCCCAAAAAATCTTTAAGTGAAAAAAATATTGAATTAAGGCAAAAAAAAAAAACAAACAAACTTCAATTAAGTAAAAAAAAAAAATCTTGACTTAAGACAAAAAAAAAATCCTCAATTAAGTAAAAAAAAAAAAACAACTCTTGAATTAAGACAAAAAATATCTTCAAATAAGTAAAAAAAATCTTCAGTTAAGACAAAAAAATCTTCAATTAAGAAAAAAAAATAATCTTGAATTAAGCCAAAAAAAAAATCTCAAATTTAGCAAAAAATGTTGAATTAAGCAAAAAATCTAGAACAACTTCAAATTTCTGTCTTTGTTCTAGTGCAAAAAATAACATTAAATTATGAAAATATTTACATTTACAAACTATGCTGTGACAATAAAATGTGACTAAACTGAACAAATATGAACAACCTGAAATGTCTAAAGAAAATTCAGCACAATTTGAACTCTTTTCTGCCTGTTCCTCAGTGTTTAGTGTCTTTGCAGATCTGATCCATAATGCACATGGAGAAATGATAAGTTGAGGCAGAATATCGATCAGATTTTTCTTCTTATTTGTTCTTCTTTTTCTTCAGAAATTTCATTTTTTTCAGGTTATTCACATCTTTTTTGTTTGGATAGTTTGTAAAATGTAAATGATTTCATAATTACATTTTTTTTTTTTTTGCTTATAAAAAATTTGGAGTTGTCATTATTTATAGGTTATTTTGTTATTATTTTACTGGTTCGGCCGACTGGAGATCAAACTGGGCTGAATGTGGAACCTGAAAGAAGATGAATTTGAGAGCCCCGATGTAGACAGTGAAATCAAAACCAAAATCAATTAACAAAATATAAGTGCTGGTACATCAATGATTGATAAGCAAACAAACAACAATAAAAAAAATTAAAAAAAACAGTAATAGGAAATAAATTAATAACAATAATAATAATAATAATAATAATAATAATAATAATAATAATAACAAGAAGAAGAAGAAAAATTAAATGTGTTTGACATACTCAAAAGAGAATATTTATCTAAATCTGTCCCCATTCATGCTACCTGTATATAGGGCTGTGTATCAGCAAGAATCTGGTGTCACGATACAAATCACAATACAAGGATCACGATATGATATATCACAATATATCATGATACTGTGAAAAAGGCAATTTTTTTTTATTGGTTTTGGGTTTTTTTAAAAGATTTTTTCCTGGAAGAATTGCATTACACCAGAAATATGCACAAACATTAAACATTTTTATTTGATCAGAACAGAATCTAATGTTATATCAGAAAATGTTCCTGTGTTCAAACTGAAATTCTGTTTTACAGACATTACAGTTTCAGATCCTGTTCAAATGTTCATATTCTATTAGTTCAGAACTAACATCAGAACAGCATTTTAGTTCAATCCCAACAAAGGAACTAACATTATTGAATAAAAGAACGTTAAATAATAATGAAGAAAAAGAAAGAAAAAAGAAAACAAAAATGAACCTCCACAATATCTGCATTTGAATAAATACCTAAAAATATCAATACAGTACTTTTTTAATATCGATACAGTATTGTGAAATGAAATATCGCGATATATTGCAGAACCGATATTTTCTAACTATATCTAGTTTTTTTTTTTTAAATTCCATCTCACATCTGCACTCTCAGAAGCCGTTCAGTAAATGTATTCAGTGTGATGTGAATGAAATGGCAGAGATAAGACCGCACTAATCTAAATCGGTCTCTGTCCAGGTACCATGCAGGCTTATAGGCGCCTGACCCTGTCACAGCAGAGATGAGGAACCCACACACCGCTGCTTTACCATGTTCAGCGTCCACTACAACCACTCCCTGGCTGCCATGAGCGGAAACGACATGATGGCCCACTCTCTGACCCTGGAGCAGAAAACTGCCTTCGCCTTCGTGGGGATGCTGCTGGTTTTCCTGGGGCTGCTGATCGTCAGGTGTTTCCGGATCCTGCTGGACCCCTACAGCAGCATGCCTTCGTCCAACTGGGCCGACGGCATCGAGGGGCTGGAGAAGGGGACGTTTGAGTACGCCCTGACCTAACACAGGGCCTGGGCGCATCCGTGCTGTAGACGCCCCCCGCCCCCCTGTCCGACGGCCTGTAGACATATATACGCACACACACACACACACCGTGGACTCCACCGCACTCCAACACTATTACCCACAATGCCCTGCCCAACCGTCGCACCTGACGCGCCATTACAACACTGCTCCGACCAGACTATGAGACTGCTGCTGTGTGTTAGAGCTGTGTATCGGCAAGAATGTGGTGATACGATACAAATCACAATACTAGGATCACAATACGATATATCACGATATATCATGATACTGTTAAAGAAGCGATTTTTTGTTTGTTTCTTTTTTTTTTTTTAAGATTATTTCCTGGAAGAATTGAATTACACCAGAAATATGTACAAATACTAAACGCATTTTTATTTGATCACAACAGGATCTAATTCTAAAATCACAAAATTTTTCTAAGACTCAAAACTCACCTTTTCAGAGTAGCCTTATTATTATGATTATTATGATGATGATGATGATGATGATTATTATTGTTATTATTAAGTCTCCTAGTTTCCAAAGGAACTAAAATCAGCCTCTCAGACAGTAAACAGTGCTTTTAGGATGTTTCAAATAAGCATTATTTAATAAAACATTGTTAAATAATAATACATAAAATATAAACAAAAAGAAAAACAAAAAACAAAAATGAACATCCGCTATATCTGCATTTGCGTAAATACCTAAAAATATCGACACAGTATCATAAAATGAAATATTGCGATATATCGCAGAACCAATATTTTCTTACACCCCTAGCTGTGTGTGTTGTTCCATGTGTGTGCACCGTTAGTAGAATGTGTATTGTGTTTTTCATAAATGGCGGAAGCTCCCTTTAAACCGAACCTACAGTTGAATTTTAGTAAGAGGTGGGACAGGGTGGGACATCCAGGTGAAGTGGGATGGCTGAGATGTTGTTTGAAGACTCAGGGACATATGTGTCAATGGGTAAAGGACTGGCTGTGTATCTGCACAAGAATGTATGTGATTGGATACAGGGTACAATATTATACTATGTTCTGAGGACCAATCAAAGCCAAGCTGTTGGTGATCCAAATGGACGCTGCTAAAACCAAGGTTCGAATAGTTTTGGATTTTTCATTATAGTTTAGTTTTATTTAGTTTTGACTTTTTTTTTCTCTAATTCAGTTCGTTTTAATTTGTTTTTAGAGCAGGTTTGCTAGTTTTTATTAGTTTTCGTTATCTTCTAAATGCTTAGTTTTAGTTTAGTTTTAGTATTAATTTTAGTTTTGTCGTAACTTTTCTCTTCTTCTCCGTCGTATTCAAATAAATCCCAGACAGGACTCTGCTGCTTTCTCCCAACTTTAGTCTGCATGTTTCCAGGTAGAGTGGGGACCAGAAGACGACTGGAAACCACAAGTGACGGACCGTCAAGTGTCGTATGGTGACAGCAGATAAAATTACTAGAATGAAATAAATCGATTTCGCACCAATGCGACATTTGACAAAGACGGAAACAAAGGGAATTTTATCCAGACTTTTTATCCGTTTTAGTTAGTTTTGCAAACACACAATACAGTTTCAGTTAGTTATGTTTTTTTCTTTTAATTATAGAGTTATTTATTTCAGTTAACGAAAATGTTTTTACAATTCTAGTTTTTGTCATTTCGTTCGTTTTTGTTAATAACCTTGGCTAATACTGCTGCTGCTGCTGCTGCTGCTGGTCCTTTTTTTTTGCGCGGTGTCTTGTTTTTTTGGAAATGCGACAAAATGCATTAAAAGAAACTGTGATGCATATTAGGGTGTTTCTAAGCGATGCAAAAACTCAGAGGTCGTACCGCTGCTGACTTTGAGCGATGGCATAGCCACCGTATATTGCAACAATTTCACATCTGAAAGAAAGAAAATGCAACTGTTTACATTTGGTAGAATCTGTTAGAAAGAGATGCGATCATTAGGGCTGTGTATCGGCAAGAATGTGGCGATACGATACAAATCACAATACTAGGATCACAATACGATATATCATGATACTGTTAAAAAGGCAATTTTTTTGTTTGTTTCTTTTTGAAAAATGATTATTTCCTGGAAGAACTGAATTACACCAGAAATCTGCACAAATACTAAACACATTTTTTTTTTTTTTTTTATCCCAACAGAATCTAATGCTATATCACAAAATTGTGCTGTGTTAAAACTGAAATTCTGTTTTACACACATTACAGTTTAAGATCCTGCTCAAATGTTCATATTCTATTAGTTCAGAACTAACATCAGAACATTATTTTAGTTCAATCCCAGCAAAGGAACTACCATCTTCCTCTCTCAGACAGTAAAAAGTGCTTTTAGGATGTTTCAAATAACCTTTATTTAATAAAACAGTGTTAAGTAATAAGAAATAAAATGTAAACAATAAAGAAAACCAAAAAACATAAATGAACCTCCACAATATCTGCATTTGAATAAATACCTGAAAATATCAATACAGTATTTTTTAATATCGATACAGTATTGTGAAATGAAATATCGCAATATACTGCAGAACCAATATTTTCTAACACCCCTAATGATCGTGTTAATTAATCTGTGGACCGGTTATCGTTCTGTCTGTCGAATGTTTTGCCTCCATTGGCTGATGTTCAAGCCAAAGAACTCTGGTGAGAAACAGGGACCGGACCCAAAGGAAGGACTCTTTTCTCAGATGTGCTCGTTTTTTTTAATGACAAGAAGAAGAAACTCACACTACCTGTCTGCGGTGGAAAAGGTGGTCTAAAACGTGGGGGTGGGATGTCAGTCGGTATTGCTCGGAATCTGTCTCTCTCTCTCGTCCCGTTCACAGTCATCCTCCCTCGCTGACCTCGTCCTCTTCGACCTCTTCGACAGGATGCTCCAAACTGAGACGCTCTGTGACGGCAGACTGGTCTTTTGTCTTAATTGTTCCTTCACTGAATTTCGACGGTTTCTCCTCCTTTAGTGCTGTGAATCTGCCTTACTGTGACCTTCAATGGGTTTATGTGCCTTCATCTGGAAACATTAGAGCACCTGTTTGTGTGTGTGTGGCATATCATGATGACAGATAGTGTGACTCCTGACATGATGCTTGCTCAGCTGGTAATAGACTTTTCTCAATGATGTGAAATAAATAGAATTTCTTCACTTAAACAACTGTTCCTCTCATCTGTGCTATTTGGAAGGCTCTAACTGTTTTCTGTGGAGTGTGCATTCATCGTTACATTCTGCTGCTTCTTCATGAGCCCTTGGTTTGTGTTTTCGATGGGTATCGTATCTCTATAGCTTTACTTTTCCATGTGTAATGAGGCAGATTAAAGTAAAAACAATCCTCAGATGTTGGAAATGGATGAGGCAATGTCTTCAAGTATTCAGAACCTATGGAAGTAAATCTGTCTCATCAGATTTTGAATTCTAAAACCCATTGAATATCTAGCACTGAATTTTTTTTTGCACTGAAAGTAAGTATCTGAATTTTTTGTCTCTCAATTTAACTATGTTCATAAATTTAGAATAAAAAAAATTCAGATGCAAAAAATTCAGAAGCAAAAAATTCAGTCGCAAAAAAAAAAAATCAGATTGCACATCCAGGACACCAAGGATAAACAATCGCTTCTATCTCAAGTCAAACCGACAGCCAGCCAATCAAGTTACATTAGGTGGGTCATGTGATGCCAATGCAGGAAGATGGTCAGCGCAGATGTGTGATCTGAATTTTTTGCATCTGAATTATTTTGCTTCTGAATTTTTTTTTATTCTAAATTTATGAACATAGTTGAATTCAGAGACAAAAAATTCGGATATGTAATTTCAGTCCAAAAAAAAAAAAAAATCAGTTCTAGAAATTCAATTGCTTTTATAATTCAAAATCTGATGAGACAGATTTACTTCTGTAAGAACCTTATTAGGGGAAGGATGAGAGAGATTTTGGCTAAACACAAGTTGTGGACTTAAGCTTATTTTTGCAATTAATCTCATTATCTTTCATATTTTAGCCATTTTCTGTGACTTGAAGCAAGTGATTTTTTTTTTTTTTGTACTTGTATTTTATTAGTTTTAAAAGAACAACAACAAAAAGAAAACAACAACATGAATAAGTCTGGGTAGCACAGTCTTATCAATTATTTTGCTTATATAATGTCCATTTTTTCCACTTTTTGTTCATTTGTGGTTCTTGTAGTCTCAATCTGTGTGTTAGTTTTTCCATTAGAAATATGTCTTCGATCGTATTTATCCATTGATCCCTTTGATGACACGTTCGTCTTCCCCCAATTCCTTGTTATACATTTTTTTGCAGCTATCAACATCACCTTTACCAAATATTTATCGTATTCTCATATAGTGCCATCACCAAAGTTGCATAAATAAAGAATTTCAGGTTTCTTTGGAATTGTGTATCCTAATACTTGACATAGGACATTGTAGATCATTTCCCAATATTCCGAAAGTTTTAAACATCTCCAAAAAACATGAGACTGGTCAACATCCATCTCCCCGCGTTCTCTCCAACATTCCTGATGCCTCTGTAACTGTTTACTTTTAAACTTGGGTGTAATAAAAATCTTATAAGGTTTTTCCAGGCAAATTCCCTCCATGTCCGAGAGCTAGTAGTTGTATGATGTAATTTCCACATGTTTAGCCAATCTATATCATCGATTTCTATGTCAAATTCTCTTTCCCATTTTACTTTTACATAGTAAGTTGTTTGGAAGCAAGTGATTTTTATGTCTAACCCTAACCAAACCATTACAATAGTGTTACCCAGAGTCTTTCAGACTATAACATACATTGAAAAATAGGACCAAAGCTCCTGCAGTCCAATGGCATATTTAAAGATGTTAATTTACATTCATTTGACCTTTTAAGGTCACTCAAGGTCAAAGGTCATGGCACCAAATGAAAGCCCATATGTGACTTCCTATCTATTGCCAATAGTAATTATATCAGTATTTTCAACTGTTCTCAAGTTTGAAATGTGTCCCATTATAAACCAATGGGGATTTTGAACATTTAAAAAATTTGTACATTTTTTTTTTTTAAAATCTATATTGTCCAATTCTTTGAACAAACTTGGTAGACCTTAGACCTGGGGAACCTCTACTATGAATTTCAGTTGATTCTGGCTGACAGTTTTGGAGAAGTTGTTTCTTGAAATCTGGACATTACCTTGGCTTTGACATTCCAAGGTCAGTCAAGGTCAAAGGTCATGACACCAAATGAAAGCCCATATGTGACTTCCTGTCTATTGCCAATAGTAAGTATATCAATATCTTCAACTGTTTTTAAATTATTTCACTTTGTGTCCCATAATAAACCAATGGGGACTTAGAAAATTTCAAGAATTCATAAAAAATTCAAAAATCAATATTTTCCCAATTCTCTGAACAAACTTGGTAGAACTTACCCCAAAGATGTTCCACAACAAATAACAAGTCATTCTGATGGTTTCATTCTGTGTGATTAAATGACGGAAACAGAATAGAATAGAACAGAACAGAACAGAACAGAATAGAATAGAATAGAACTGTAGGATAGAATACAACAGAATAGAATAGAATAGAATAGAATAGAATAGAATAGAATAGGTGGATGCGACAAGGACGCGCACATTTTTCGGGGGGGGGGGGGGTACATGATGACATAAAGGGGCGTTTGTTCAAAAAAGGGTTGAGAACCACTGATATAGACAAATGAAATGTTCAGCTGTTTAGTTATGTCCTTAAAGCCTGAATCCTTTTTATTCAACATTTATTTTTATTTTATTTATTTATTCCAACCTAAATGATTGCAAAGGAGCAGGCTGAAGAAAACTTCTAATACCATCCCCTTTCTTCAAACGTCTGCTTCCATCAGATATGTTGCCATTACAGCCATTACAATAAACAGTTTACATGATAGTCACTGAAAAGAAAACAAATCCAAAATCCATAAGTTCAATTATTTCATTTCATACTTTTATAAATCTTCTCTTTCCTTATACAACCTCTCAAACTGAAAATATTTGTGCAGCTCTTCTCTTCCACTGCCAAAGCATTCCACATCCTGACACCCACAAGACTAATACACATTTACAGTGGTGGGCCGTCAGGGCCTGCAAGGCCTTCTCTGCTGGCCTAAAAAAAATATCTGAGTCACAGACTGATGTTAATTATATTTTGTCCATGAATACTTCTTCAATAATTCCAAATGGTCTGTCTGCTTCCTTTCATTGCTTTTCCCCTGGTTGTGCTGCTTCCACACATGTATTTTCATATTAAAGCATTTAACCAATCACATTTCAGCCATCATTTGTTGCCAGGTAGGGTCAAAGTCACAGAAATCGGCCTGGAGGCCTTCGCAATCAGTTCTGCAGGCCCTCGAGCAAAATGTAAGTGTCAATGAAACTGTTGCTTCAACCAATCAGATTTTGAGTTGGCCACACCAAGGCCCTCTAGCAGGCCTACGGCAACGTCAGACGTCACACCCTGTGATTGGATAGTCAGAGAGCGTACTAGCCAAAGCTAGCAAACTGCATCTGTAGCGAGCTGCATGAACAGAAATATAGTTGTGTTGGTTTAACAGCTGTTTAGTCAAAACACAACAGCTGAAGGAGAAGAAGAAATGGATTTGGTTACAGATTTTTTGTCAAAGCTATTTTCAAGACGGACTTTTCCAGAAAAGCTGGACATCAGTTAAGAGAGGTCGGACGATTCCAAAGCTAGCAAGCCGGTCACAACCAGGAAAAGGATTTGTCTGTCACTTTCACTGCACTAACTACGCCCAGACCTGCACGGATAATCTGTACAACAGAGTAGTTCAACTCTTTTTGAGAAAAGAAAGGAGGGTAGATTTTGTGCACAAACAATTAGAATTTTGGTGAGTAAAATGTTACTATTTTTTTTTTTTTTTATAATATTGCAAGTTAATGAGGTTATTATCGATGCTTTTTTCTGTGTGTCAGCTGTAGCTGCAGTAGGAGACTTGTGCTCGCTGGGTTTGTTTATTCAGTAAAGACATTTATTGTGACTACACCAGTTATCTATCTGTGATGCAGCGGCTCTTTCTACTGCATTTACTGCAGAATGCGATGGTTTTTGTAACCATAAAATAGTTATTGAGGGGTGGATTGACTCAGACGGAGAACTACTGCAGGCCTAGGTGTGAAATGCTCAGTCTGCCGCTGACCTTGATTAAACCTCCTTCTATGTTTTTCATCCTGTGATACTAAAACAAATAATCTCTGCAGATTTGCAAAAGTCTGTTTCATTGCAGTGACAGTTGGACAGCGGTTTAACTTTAGCTTTTAACATCCTAAAGGAAGAATGCATAAAACCAGACAAACATATAAATTGTTGGTATATATAAATTGTTAGTATTAGTCGTGGTCTTTGTCAGGACGATCATATCCTTTTCATTTGTCAGCTGGTCTGACAGAACAGACTGCCTCTCTTCTTCTTCTCACTGCCTCATTCCAGCGTCGGTCCAGTGACTCAGCTAAATGTTGAACCTTACCTTTAGCTAATTATCGATCATCAGCTTTACTACTCGTGGTCTTCGGACTTCACTGTCTTTGTACTTGATTATTTGTGATAAGGCCTGTAGATACAATAGCCTATCTGTAAATGAAGCCATCCAACAGTAACAGTGCAGCACATTTCTAAAAATAGTTTCAAACAATCCAAATAAGACCTGCCCTAGCTTTAGCCCTGGTGTCTGGAGGCCTTTTAATCACAGATCGTGTTTGTTCCACAAAATAGTGAAGTGACAGGACAGCTGTGTTTATAGTCTATAGTTCTATGTATAGTCGAACTGTGGTTCCAAATGAAAGGAATGACAAGAAAACAATCTGAAGTTAGCACTCACGTGTCAAATATAAAGTAGCAATCAATATGTCAATGATTAGCTATTATGATATGAATTAATGTTTCCTGACGGTTATTAATGATTATAGAGTGATTATGTTTAATAATTGACTGAACAAATCCTACTTTGCCTGCTGCCTGTAGGTGAAAATATGGAAATAAATAAGAACTGGAGCCGTTCCAGTCAGGACTCTGCTGTTGGATATTTAAAATAAAGTGGGTGATTTTACTGACAGTCAGACCACATGACAGGAAGTACAGCTGGATCATGAAAGAAGTTTTAAAGGTCCTGTACAGGACTGTAAAAAGCGTCATTTTTATATATATATTTATGCCCAATTGTACTCCGTAATTTTAAATGAGATTATCAGCACCAAAATACGTTATTTCCAAATGCTGTTTCCATCTTACCCTGGTCGGGTTGGACAAGACTGGACTGATTTACAGCAGACATACGTCACGATGACAACTTAAACACTTTAAACAAATAATCTGTACAGGACCTTTAATTAATGTTTTTTTAGGGTGCCTATTGTCATCAGAGCAGGGACTACAGCAGGATAGTAGCCATGTTGGCTAAAACTGCCCTTTTACTGTTATTGATGCAATTAATCAACTGGAATTGTCCACGACATAATAAACTAAAAAACTAAACCAAACTCAAGTTAACAATTGGCTTTTGTTTTTAAAAATAAATCCTGTTTCACATTCTGTACAAAGAAAACCCTTGTGGAAGCCACCTTTGTGTCTGCGACTGACTCTGGAGCTCTACTGTCCAGACCAAGGTTATTATCGTTAACGAAAACTAACGAAATGATGAAAACTAGAATTGAAAAAAACATTTTTGTTAACTGAAATAAATAAAAACTACAATTAAAGAAAAAAACGATTACTAACTGAAACTGTATTGTGTGTTTTCAAAACTAACTAAAACAAATAAAATTATGGATAAAATTCCCTTCGTTTTCGTCTTTGTCAATGTCGGATTGATATGAAATTGATTTATTTTGCTCCGTCTGTCCGCTCGGTCCGTCACTTGTGGTCACTTCTGGTTTCCAGTCGTCTTCTGGTCCCCACTCTACCTGGAAACATGGAGACTAAAGTTGGGAGAAAGCAGCAGGGTCCTGTCTGGGATTTATTTGAATATGACGGAGAAGAAGAGAAAAGATACGACAAAACTAAAATTAATACTAAAACTAAAACTAAGCATTTAGAAAAAAATTAAAACTAATAAAAACTAGCAAACCTGCTCTAAAAACGAACTAAAACTAACTGAATTAGAGAAAAAAAAGTCAAAACTAAATAAAACTAAACTATAATGAAAAATCCAAAACTATTAGAACCTTGGTTTGAAATAAAGTTCATCAGTATGATTATGTCTTGGTCTTTATAGTTTTATCCTACATTGTACTTTGTGACTTTATATGTCAGATTCTTTGGCGAGTTTATCACTTTTTGGAGAAAGGCTGCAAATCTTTATGCGATAAAGTCATTGCTTTGACAGTAAACGCATCTTATTTGCAGCCGTTTTTATGCTACACGTCAACTATGATACGAACATCTTTTATTTAGATGTGGCGCTTTTTAAGGTATTTGACTTGACAGTTGAAATTCATTGTTGTGTTTCCCCTTTTCACTTTTAGTTTATTAGACCTCAACCATTTATTTGGTCCTTCTCCATTAGCCTGACTGTTGCAGAGTTCACAACTTAATTAAGCTACGTTTAAGTCCGTAAGTGTAATTTAAAAAGGAGTGTCTGAGTATTAAACGGTACATCCCAAGAATAGATCTATATTTCTAATAAAACTGAATGTGATGGTAATAACTCCATCTTCTAATACACTCTGAGGTCGTTAGACATACTGTGTAGAATATTATGGGTAGGTTTATGTTGAAGCACTTGGGGATTTTCATTGCAAGCAAGCAATGAAGTAAAACTGATGGGTCTTCAGTCAAATTATATTATTAAAAGGATGAAGGTGCATTTGTTTGTTTTGATGTGAATTAGACACTTCACAGATAGAATAATATATTTTTCAGTGAAGCCATAACAGTACTTAGATGAGTTCAAGCCGAATATATTTGTTTATTTATTTTATTGATTTATTTCGAATATGGAAGTGATACGCTAAATAAATATCAGCTAAATGTTTATCAGAGGTAAAGTTTGATATCTGACTTCTGAGTTCTTTAGCATGTTTTTTACAGTAAATATGCTAACCTTAATGTCAGCCTGGTTACTAACCCACCGGTTTTGGTCTGTCTGTTTTTTTGTCTTCATGTGCTGTACATAAAGCAGCTGAATACTTGAATTTCCCTCAGGATTAATAAAGTATCTATCTATCTATCTATCTATCTATCTATCTATCTATCTATCTACTCTCGTTATACCGCCAACTTCCGTTCACGGCCAAATTGGCGGTATAGCGAAAATGGCGTTACAACGGGTTGCGTCCATAATGTGCATGTCTTTACTATATGATGTCTATGCTGCCTCCGTTAACCCGTTCTAATTGCGTTTCTAAATAAATCCTTGATTCTGTTATGTTGTAAGGGATCATTTAAAGTGGGGAAACATTTTAAGCATTATTATACCGTGTCGGGAAATGACACCCCATCATCTTGAGGCTTTGGCTTAATCCCACGTCCTCTTCCGACATCCTGACCTACTGAGTGTTCTGCGATAAATGAACGGTGGCCGTTCCGTAGACCTACTCGTAGCTTGTCGCGATCAGCGTCTGGCGCGTTTGTTTCAGTGCATTGTTAAAATTTATGTGTACTCGATGGCAATCACGCTGGTGGTATAATGGTCGGGAAATCAATGGTATAAGTGTTGTTTGTGCATGGAACTGGCGGATGGCGATAGGCGGAAATGGCGGTAGCTAATGGAATAATGCATTGGGGATTTTTGTGCAATGGTTTTGGTCGGCGGTGAGCGAAAATGGCGGTATAATGGCGGGCGGTTTAACGAGAGTAGACTCTATCTATCTATCTATCTATCTATCTATCTATCTATCTATCTATCTATCTATCTATCTATCTATCTACGAGGCGTTCAATAAGTAATGCCCCTGACCCACTTCCAGTTGTCTGATCTAGCTGAAATTTTGCATGTGCAGTGATTTATATCTCTATGGGTTATGTGGCAAATTACAGCTCTGAACTAATTGTGGTTTCTGATTTACAAGTGTTTGAACTGAGTCAGGTGTGAAATGGAGCCTGTTGAGTGTCGCGCAGTGATCCGGTTTTTTGTATTTGAAAAGGACGCACACCACAGGAGACTTTTAATGAAATGAAAGAACTTATGGTGATAATGCCCCATCATATGACCTTGTAAAACGCTGGCATCGTGAATTCAAACATGGCCGGAAGTCTGTGGAAACAGCTCCCAGACCTGGTCGCCCCCCTTCTGCCATGATGAGGCATCTGTCCGTCAGTTGAGGCTGCCATTTTGGAAGATCAGCACATTACTATTCGCCAAATAGCCCAAGAGGTCCAAGATTAGTACAGGGTCTGTGGAAACTGTCATTCATGACATTTGCATATGCATAAGGTGTCTGCCAGATGGATTCCCAGGTTGCTCACACCTTTCCAGAAGCGAGAACGCGTCGAGTGCTCGAGGATGAATTTGGAGATATGCCAAGAAGATGAGTCAAAGTTTTTTCAAAAGACTGATTACACAGATGAAACCTGGGTCTATCACTATGATCCAGAGAACAAGCCCAGTCAATGCAGTGGAAGCACTTGGACTCACCACCTCCAAAGAAGGCAAGGGTGCAGCCCTCCGCTGGCAAGGTCATGCTCACAGTCCTTCTGGGACCAGGACGGAGTAGTGATGACAGATTTCCTGGTAAAGGGTACCACAGTTACAGGAGTCTATTATGCTTCATTTTTGAGGAAATAAGAGAGCTATCAAAATCAAGAGGCGGGGGAAGATCAGCA
Source organism: Sphaeramia orbicularis (assembly GCF_902148855.1). Taxonomy (NCBI): domain Eukaryota; kingdom Metazoa; phylum Chordata; class Actinopteri; order Kurtiformes; family Apogonidae; genus Sphaeramia; species Sphaeramia orbicularis. The sequence continues at coordinate 13,228,678 of NC_043959.1, read as the reverse complement.
AAGGTATCCTCCTCCTGCAGGACAACGCTCCGGTCCACAACTCGCATGTCGCCAGATCAGAAGCACGGGTGTGTGGCTATGAAATTCCTCCCCCATCCTCCCTACTCTCCTGACCTTGCACCATCTGACTTTCACCTCTTCCCAGCCATGAAGTGTTTTTGAAAGGAAAGCGTTTCCCAGATGATGCAGCCTTGATTTCTGAAGTCACATCGTGGTTGGTGGACCAACCTGGGGTGTTCTACAAAACGGTCTCCAGAGCTGCATCAAACGATGGGAGAAATGCATAACTCTGGGTGGTTCCTATGTAGAGAAAGACTAATAACTGTGCCAAGGTTTCTTTGCTCTACTGCTATGGGAAGTGGGTCAGGGCATTACTTATTGAACGCCCTCGTATCTATCTATCTATCTATCTATCTATCTATCTATCTATCTATCTATCTATCTATCTATCTATCTATCTATCTATCTATCTATCTATCTATCTATCTATCTATCTATCTATCTATCTACTACTTTATTGTCATCTTTTTTATAACAGGCAATTAACATCATTAATGAAATGAGAGAGAGAGAGACGTGTCCAGAAACGTCTGCCAGAGAGTAAAAGTTCACTCTCTGGCAGACGTTTCTGACACTAAAGTCCAGCACAAACCATCTAAAAAACAGTTTTCATCCCAGGGCCATAATTGCACTGAATACTGCTGGACATTAATTAATTGTGTGGAATGCTGAAAGTTGTCCAGAGTATATGATGATATTTTATGTGTCTTTTATACTTCTAGTAACACTCTTTATTATGCTGCTTTTTTTTTTTTTTTTTTTTTTTAGATATTTATGCCGTCATGGTTTTTCTTTTATATTTTAATTTTATACTCTTTTATATACATTATTTATACTTTTTTTTAGCACCTAAGACAATTGCACAATTTTGTTGTACTTGTACAATGACAATAACAACATTCTATTCTATTCTATTCTATTCTATTCTATTCTATTCTATTCTATTCTATTCTATTCTCCTCCATCTATCTATCTATCTATCTATCTATCTATCTATCTATCTATCTATCTATCTATCTATCTATCTATCTATCTGTCTGTCTGTCTGTCTGTCTGTCTGTCTGTCTGTGTCTGTCTGTCTACTTACTTTATTGCCATCTTTTTTTTCTGTAACAGGCAATTAACATCATTAATGAAAAGAGAGAAAAAAATGTGTAAATAAAATAAAACAGAGCTAACAAAGAATTTTCTATTGTATTGTATTGTATTCTGTTCTATTCTTTTTTTTTTTTTAACTTTATTGCCATCTTTTTTTCTATAACAGGCAATTAACATCATTAATGAAAAGAGAAAAAAATATGTAAATAAAAATAAAACACAACAAAGACTATTCTATTCTATTCTATTCTATTCTATTCTATTCTATTCTATTCTATTCTATTCTATTCTATTCTATTCTCGCAGGCTGCCTAGCAACAGCTCCCAAATCTCGCGTGAATTCTCAAATCACCACTCCACATTTTGAACTGCGTAGAGACAGAGGCATCTTGCGTTGTGTGTGAGGCAAACAAAACTCAACATGTCAGATGTTGCAACCCCTGAAGAAGAGCTAACGCTAAAGCCAGAAGAATCTACTGCATCTGTGGAATCCGACATCGAGGACACGTCTCAAGAAACACCTAATGGCGTGAAAACGTGTATAAACGGTGTATTGTTCTGGCCGTCCCATCTGAGCCGCTGTTAACTCGTTAGCTAAGATGGAGTCCTGGAATGCTAGCTATTGTTAGCTAAGGCTCCTTGTAAACTATGTCGGAGCAGGGTGAAACTAGCAACCGTGATTTACGCGTGTTTTATCGCTTTGCCGCCAACACGATGGGAAAGATGTTCTAACGCTGACTTTTTTTCTTTACTCAAACCTCAATTATACGTTGTTGCTATTATTTGGGGCACGTTGCTAATCTCAGTTGTGTGTTGCTAATATAAAGGCTAATGCTAACATTGTCAAAGCTTTGGCTCAAACAAGCTAACATGAAAGCCCAGTCATTTGAGTAGATAAATGAATACGATGCACTTAATTATGCATATTTTATTTTAACTTAATAGACCGTGGTAGTGGTCGTACACATGTGCGTGTTTCTTGTTGCAGGCTAACAATAATGAATTAACGTTAAGAGTGTGAATGAATGAATGAATGAATGAATGAAATGAGCTCATGTTAAAGCGAGATAAAATCGCATTTCTGAATCCAACAACCATTTTAGCATTAAACTTCATGAAATAAAACTTTTATTTCTAGATATATTGACTTTTATGCCGCGCCTAATTCTGTCACATGTGACAAATAATTATACATGGATGTTTATAATTTTTTTGTTAAAATGGCATGAATTGTTGGTTTTAACACCCACCTAGCTATCACAAGAACCTAATATATATGTGCACAATTAGGGATGTAATGATATGAAAATTTAATATCGCAGTTATTGTGCCCAAAATGATCACGGTACTGTTGAAATGTGCTCAAAATGTTCAAAAAGTACTTATACACAGCCTGAAATAATATAACCAAGTTGTACTTTGGAAAAAAAACACCCCACAAATAAAATAATAGGCACAATGTACTTTCTGTTGGCAGAAACACTCAAATATTAACATGTAAACATCAAACATACAAATATGCATTAAAGATGGCACCTTATGGCCATTGCGTGACCATATTCCATATCAAGTTTGTGTTCAAGTGCGGTAATCAAACACAGTTATCATGATAATTAGAATTTAAATGGTAATACTAAACGCTGGGAATTTTACTGCGGTTTATCGTTATATTGGTAATTGTTACATCCCTATGCACAATTAAAGCATGAGTTTTGTACGAGGCTAAGGCTTAGGAGCCAGCGATTCATGATAATATATGAAAAATATTCACACTTTTTTTTAGTGCTTTTCAGCTCAGATAGTGCTTTAGAACTTAAATATCACCCAAGTAATATTCAAGATTACAAACATTTCAAATGCATAGATAAATACAAACACAGGCAACATGCAGCTGGCAAAAGAAACTATTCAGAACAATGAAGAAATAAGTGTAACTGTGACAGTTAGAGCTCAACAATTAGAGGAAATTAGAAGGAAATTTGTAAGCTTTGCACTGATTTGGAGTTTGTTCTTTTTGTAGGGAAGCCGAAGACTCCAGTCCTCCCAAAGATAAGCTTGATGGCAAAGAGAAGACCTCTGGAAGCCGAAGAGGAAACCGCTTTCACCCATACAAAGCAAACATGGTGGAGAAAAGAAAGGGGCTCAGAGGAACCGTGTGTTCATCAGCAACATCCCGTATGATATGAAGTGGCAGGCAATTAAAGATCTAATGCGTGAGAAAGGTAATTTCACCAGCAGTGGGGACGGTGTTTCCTCTTTTGTCTGTCTCTTCAGCTGAGTAGAAGTTCTTGACCTCTTTTCTTTTGTTAGCTGATGGTTCACTTTGCTTCTACCAGTAGTTACTTAGCTTCTTCCTTTTTTTCTGGATAGTGCATTGTAAGGAACAAGTATAGTGTGATATTAGGTTATTGGAGTTCTAATTTTATTTTTTGGATGGGCAACAATTTAGTTTGGGCTGATATGTCTGTGAGAAAAGGAAGATGACATTAGTTATTTTGTTACTTGTTTTATGGCATTGTCAGCTCCAAAATGTAACCTCAAAGTAGTAGTATCAGTAGTAGGATTGATTGTTGACTAATTTTGTTGTATCTGTTTCAAGGTGAACCCTTTTTTGATTATGTGAATGAAACTGCTGAAATGTTCTACCTAGAATTATGGGATCTTAAGAAGCCTTTTGAAAGGTTAAAGGGCAGTTTAAAAATTCTCACATGCCATTATATATGGAATCTGTCGACCAACTGATCAATGTTGAAGTGTTTTGAATTTCCCAGGTTTAATGTAGCTGTGTTTCTCTGGCCTTGGCCTTTGGGTGTCTCAGTCACTGCCCAGAAAAGGCATGGTGTTGTCTGGTGGGATGTTGGTCTGGGCTGACTGTTGATCATTAATGGGACATCTCCATCTGTAGCGGCGTTGCCAAGGCCAACAGCGACTTGAAGACTTGGTGACTTAAATCCCTTTGTTCTTTTGGTATTTTTTCCTTTGTATGTCTCATGTAGTTGGTGAGGTTACATACGTGGAGCTCTTTAAGGATGCAGAAGGAAAGTCAAGGGTAAGTGATGTGGTCAACTTGCTGCACGAGGTTTTAAATGCCCTCAGCAGTCTCTTATTAATCCAGTGCTCTTTTAGGTTCTGATCCTTTGGGTCTTACTATGTTACTGAACTGGAGTTATCGTAGGTTGTGTTTAGAGCCTGATAGATGGCTAATGATTGATATTCATTTGAAAGGGAGATGTCCTGTTGAATTTTATTTTTCTTTATTTTTTTGGAAAAGTAGCCTAATGAACTCATTTAAGAGAACACTTTTGCTTGTTGCTGTCATTTCAATTGCTGTAAAAGTTTTTGTTTGTTGGCTATTTTCCAAAGGGAAATGTGGGTTGTGTGATTTGTCTTATTGATTGACCCTTATGTCTCAAAATCACGTTACAATTCTGTTATGACACAGCTCTCTCTTCAAAGGAACAAAACAGCCCTGAATCATCCTGTAGTTTTTTTTTTTTTTATTTGTTAAATTTCATTTTAAAAGATGGCAAATGTTCAACATTTTTCTTTAACTGAATGACCCCAAACAATGTATTAACTATATATTGGATATATTAGTATGTCCAGTGGAATCACTCAGGTGTATGACTTAAGTCAAAACACGATGCTTAGGTGTTTGTAAATGATAAATGCATTTTTAATATCAAATACTGAATAAATGATACATTTTAAAAAGTATTAAATAGACTATTTCTGATGACCGTATGCTATTATTGACCTTGTAATCCTATTCACAGTACATTAGATCACAACCCAGATCCTGCTGGCTTAAGCCAGTAGCAAAATAATGACAAACATGCAACGTAGACAAGACTAGAAGCATGTGAATACATTTAATTTGGAATCTTCAAAGCCTTTGCTTGATTTTAACTGTGCTTTGTTTACCCCCTCAACATTGAATGGCTTCTACCTGGACTCTCATCCTTCTCCTGGTTAGGGGTGTGGGTAAGAAAAAGCATTACATTATCAGATTCATGTTTACATGGAGGTACTTGCACATTTCCCATAATGCCTTTCTCTGATTCAACAGTGTGGTGGAGTTCAAGGATGAAGAGTTTGTCAAAAAAGCAATAGAAACTATGAATAAGCATGACTTAAGTGGAAGGCCACTCAATCAAGGCAGTAAGAAACACACACACACACGCATACATACATACATATGTATGCATACATATATGTATTTTGTTCTTGTTTTGTGGTTGGTTTACACATAGTCATCCCATTCATATTCCTTATACCAGGGGTCAGCAACCCTGGTCCTAGAGAGCCACTATCCTGCATGTTTTAGATGTTTCCCTCCTCCAGCACACCTGATGGTCATTATCAGGCTTCTGCAGAGCTTGATGATAGGCTTATCATTTGAATCAGGTGTGTTGGAAGAGGGATACATCGAAAACATGCAGGATAGCGGCTCTCTAGGACCAGGGTTGCTGACCCCAAGCCTGGGAATCTGTTTGTAAACTGAAAAACTCAAAGTGGCGTATCCTTTGTTTTCTCCCACAGTTAAAGCTTTTTCTCCAAGTAGAAGAGGCTCCTTCACTTCTAGTGATGCTGTCTTAGGCTACGTTTACATATAGCCAGTATCTGGCAAAACTGAGGCACAGACGCAGACAAAAATCTATCGTTTACATGCTAATGATGGCCACGCCCACTGAAAACGATGGTTTCTAAAAACTCTGGCCAAAGTGGAGACTTTGGCAAATCTCTGTTTTCACGTTTGTGTGTAAACAGACGGAAATGGAGATCTCAAACAGACGTCCCAGTTTTTGAAGGAAATATTCTACCACTTCACATGTGATTATCCAGTACAGAGGAAGAGGATGGAGCTGATAAGGGCAGTTACAAGGATTAGAATGTTAACATCTTAGCTAATTAGCGCCCACTGCATCTGCTGAACAGGATCTTTGTGTATTTCCGTGATATAGAGTGAGACTTTTATGAGGTGTTTCCACATTTTCATCCTTCATATTTAGTTCATCAGTCCTTTATCTGTTCTGTCCAGTTCAGTTGAAAGTAAATGAGGTCATCATTTACGTCCGTGCGCAGCAGTCTCCAAGAACTAAAAACAAAACATGGTTTTGATAAACAGATGCAGCTGTTGACGACTACATAACTAACACGGTTGAACTCAACAGGGTTTAAACCCTTTTCATCCGCTCCAGCTCATCAGAAAAGCAGTTTGTGATGATAAATTCAGTCACAGGTTCATCCATGTGCATTTTAGGTTGGACGTCTCAGATTTGTTTGGACCTGGAACCAGGAAAACATGTGACGGTTACATCATCACTTAAACGGTTCATAACGGAAGTAATGTTTTGTTGTGAGTCCTTTCAGGATTCTGATTGGTTAATGGTACTCGACGTTCCTTTCATAGTGCCATCTACAGGCTTTCATGCTCTCGGCGGTGTAGATATATGGGGCCGTGGAAACTAAGATTTTTCTGAAAACGGTCACGTGTACACAGGAATATTACTGAGCATTTTTCCAGAGTCAAAAGTATTTTCCTCAAAAAGAATAAATTTTGCTCTGTATTGAGTAAATTTGGCTCTAAATTGAGTCTGGAGAGCTCTACTCGAAGAGTAATGTTTATTCTTTTTAGAGACGGACCAAATGTTATCTGGGTAGAGTAACATTTTCTTCAAGTAGAGTAAATTTTACTCTGACAAATTTCCTGTGTACAGGGTTTGTTTTGTTTTGTTTTACGGAGAGGGGAAAATATCAGTTTTCCAAAATACCCAAGCACATGTAAACATAGCCTTGATTTTCTTTTTTTTTTTTTTTTTTTGATCAATGTATTTTATTAATTTCAGTTTTTCAAACATACAATAAGACAAACACTGAGACATATGACAGAGGAATAAGACACCACAATAAAATAAATAAGAAAAAAATACAAGGTTCCACTATGTAATTACCCAATCACTTGTACACAGAACACTTTAACCGGAGTTGAAGTGCATTGTCAGCTGTTCTACATAAGAAATAAAAGGACGCTGTACCACATTAAACTTCTCCATTGATCCCTTCAATGTGTATCTAATCTTTTCTATTTTAAGGAAAAACATGACATCACATATCCATCTGCCAAAGGAGGGGGGTTGATTTTCCTTTTTACTCAAATCACAAAGCACCTCCCTAAGACATAGTGAATCCACTGTCAGATTTTTAAAAATCTCCTTTTGACAGATTCTCAAACCTCACCGTACATGTGGAATTATAGTGCTTCTATAATTACAGTATAGAACAGTCTGTAACTTTTATTCCATTTGGTTGATTTGAGTGGTTTATTATTTATTTTCAAGGATCCTGATGGAGAACATGCCAGACGAGTGCTACAGCGCATGGGCGGAGGGCAACAGGGAGGCCGGGGCCAGGAAATGGGACCCGGTGGAATGAACCTCCCACCATCCATCGCCAACAATCCCAACATACCTCCTGACGTTATCCACGCACTGCAAGGCGGGCGACTGGGCACCACCGTGTTTGTGGCCAATGTAAGGACATCCGAAAGCAGGGGTCTCAAACATGCGGCCCGGGGGCCAAATGCGGCCCGCCAAAGGGTCCAATCCGGCCCATATGATGAATTTGTAAAGTGCAGAAGATATTAACAGTCAAGGGCATCACTCAAAAATAACAGCATAATAACCTAAAAATAATGACTCCAAATGTTCCTGTTGGTTTAATGTGAAAAAATATGACATCATGCCTCTAAATAATGGCAACACCAATTTTTTGTCTTTGATTTATTGCAAAGAGCATAAAATTTTGATATCCTTTAATAATAAAACATCAATAACCTGAACAAAAATGAACAACCTGAAATGTCTAAAGAAAAATAAGTGTAAATTTAACAATATTCTGACTGTTTTGTGTCTTGGTAGATCTGATCTGTAATGCACACATAGAAATCATAAGGCATAATATTAATCAAATTTTTCTTCTTATTTTTCTTCAGAAATTTCAGTTTTTTTCTGGTTATTCACATCTTTTTTGCTTGGATAGTTTTGTAAAATGTAAATGATTTCATAATTTAATGTTTTTTGCTTATAAAAAATTTGGAGTTGTCATTATTTATAGGCTATTATGCTATTTTTTGACTGGTCCGGCCCACTGGAGATCAAACTGGGCTGATTGTGGCCCCTGAAAGAAAATGAGTTTGACACTCCTGTCCTAAAGGATTTAAAAATGCACTTGTTAGCCGTTCTGCATGATAATTAGAGATACTCATGTGCATTTGCCGCTTTTCAGCTTGATTTTAAGGTGGGCTGGAAGAAGTTAAAGGAAGTTTTCAGCATGGCAGGTGTGGTGAAACGAGCAGATGTAAAGGAGGATAAGGATGGGAAGAGCCGTGGAATGGGAACAGTCACTTTTGAGCAGTCACTGGAGGCCGTACAAGCCATATGTATCCTTTTTATAATACAGAATTCAAATGTAATAATGGATTATTGAAAAGACCTCTGCAGCCGTGTTCTGTACTGGCCTTGACTCTGGATTCAGCCATGTTCAACGGGCAGATGCTCTTTGACAGACAGATGCATGTCAAATGGTATGTTACTTTACTAATGCAAACCTACTAAAGTGATGTAGAATGAGGGGGAAAAAAGCCTTATTTACATCACATCATGTTATTTTATAGGATGAGAAATCTCTCCCTCTGGATGATTTCCGTCAAGTAGAAAAAGCACCTCCGTTGCCACGTGAGTAGCCGTTTGTTCCAACGTCAATTGTTGATATTTTTTTTAAACAATGTTTATATTTGTCATTTTATCAGTATAACAAACCAACCTCCTCAGATAGAGGAGCAGGAAAAGAAATAAAAGAACAGAAAACAAACTAGAAAAGCGCTCAGAGAGCGCAGACCTCCGCCAAGGCAGCTCAGTCTCCCATGCTGTGATCTACTGAAATAATACCTGGACTTTGGACTTAGACCCTTGGCATTGTTGTTAGTGCCTTTTTGTGTTTTCCTCTATTTCATGTGTTTTGCCAAGATATAAAAATAACAATAATATTAGTTGAATGAAAATTCCAAAACTCCACTATTTTTTCCTATTCTGGATCATGGTATCCAGAATTTTGTGAGGCTCCAGATCAATCTTCAATATCTTGTAGAACCTGTTGGGAACTTATGTTGTATTTTTTTTTTTTTTTTTATCAAGCACTCTGACCATTCATTGTGGAGTTGCATGTACATATGATGAAATATACCTATCTCCCACTGATAAAGAATCTTTTTAAAAATTCCTGGATCCAGACAGTGATCCGGATCATTCCCAAAATCGAATCATTTGTTACTCGTCCCATTTCAGACATGTCCTGAAAATTTCATCGAAATCCGTCCATAACTTTTTCAGTTATCTTGCTAACTAACCAATAAACAAAAAAACAAACCCTGGCGAAAACAGAACCTCCTTGGGGGAGGTAACAAATGAAAAGAACAGCCTGTGTCTGTGTCAGAATGTGTTTAGGTCCCTTAATAGACACATTTGTCTCTGAATGTCAGCCATTTCCCTCAGTTTTTCATAAAGAGATTTTCTTTCAACTTCAGTTTATATGTAAGTTGTTCCATGACAAGTATATGGTCTATGATTGAAAGCCATTGTTTGTAAGACGGAGCATCAGTCTTAAGCCAGTTCTTTGTTATGGCCTTTTTCCTGGCCACTAGGAGAATCTTGACAAGATATGTCTTCTTTATGCACCTTTTCTTCCAAATGTCCAAGGTACAGAACAAGACAAGAATTTGGGATTGCATATCCCAACACATCACAGAGAGCTGAGTGAACCTTCCCCCAGAAGGGTTGAAGATTTGTGCATTTCCAAAACATCAGTTGTTGATTTAAATCTGTCAGGGATTAAGTATTACACTAATATAAAAGGTATTAGAAGTACAAAACCCATGGATGTTTGTATGTAGAGCTGGAACGATTAATCTACTCAGTGATTTAAAAAAAAAAAAAAAAAATCATTCAACCACAATTCTCCTGAATCAAAGCTTTGTTTCCTTCATTTCTCTGCTGTTAAACATTGGTTCCACTGTTGTGTTTCACACGGACATGTATTGTGACGCACAAAGAAGCCTCAATTCAGGAAGAACTGCAATAGAATATTTCCCTTCAATCAATTCGAGTCGATTAATGGAATCGTGAATTTTTGCATTCGCTTCAAGCACCTAATAGATTGCAGCTCTATTTGTATTGGTGTATTTTTTTAGTGAAGTGCAGGGAGATGATGTTTGTCCAGAAATTGTTTTATACTCCATATTCTGCATTGTTTGGATATGTATAGACATTAGTAACTCAGGAAAGCCTCTTTTTACTTTAAACTTAACTGAGCAAAAAGTGATGTTGGCTTCCTCATAGGGGTGTTTATTGGCAAGAATCTGGTTATATGATACATATCACAATACTAGGATCACGATACGATATATCACAGTATATCACGATACTGTTAAAAGGTCAGTTTTTTGTTTGCTTCTGTTTTTTATGATTATTTCGTAGAAGAATTGAATTACACAAGAAATATGCACCAATACTAAACACATTTTTATTTGATCACAACAGGATCTAATGCTATATCACAAAATTTTCCTTTGTTAAAACTTAAATTCTCTTTTACAGACATTACAGTTTAAGATCCCGTTCAAATGTTCATATTCTATTAGTTCATAACTAACATTATAACGTTATTTTTGTGCCGTCTCAACAAAGGAACTAACATTTTTCAATAAAACAGTGTTAAGTAATAAAATAAAATATGATAAATAATAATAATAATATAAAGTAATAATAAGAAAAAATAGAAACAAAAAATAAAAACAAAAAATAAAATGAACCTCCACAATATCTGCATTTGAATAAATACCTAACAATATTGATACAGTACTTTTTAATATCGATACAGTATTGTGAAATGAAATATCGTGATATATTGCAGAACTGATATTTTCTTACACCCCTACTTCCTCATGTCTTGCATATAAATTACAGAATGTTCTTCAGCCTGTTACTGTTCCCATTGTTTAACTGTCCTTTATATGCGGTGTGTGTTTTGTGTGTAGGAGGTCTAGGTGGTATTGGAATGGGACTGGGACCAGGTGGACAGCCTATAAATGCCAATCGTCTGAGTGGGGGAGGAGGCATGGGCTCCATGGGCCCCGGAGGTCAGTGACTGTCTTCAGGAAATGCTTATATATAGGTTGAAAATGTAGTCTTTTATTCGTCACAAGTATGGTTTCCCACTGGGTCATGTTACAGATGTTACATAATGCATTTGTGTAAATTTATGTCAGTGGGAAACCAAGCTGCAGTTAATGTCTAAGCCGTTCAGTAACAGACGGTAGGATGACATGCATGTGGCTCATCTTTTGACCCTATGTGTCCAATATAGGTTACAGAGATAAGAAGGTGGAAGTGTTAGCAGGTGAAACACAGGACGTCTGTAGGACATCATTGTGACTGACATGGTGTTTAATGTCACCTTTGTACAGCAGGGTTGAACGTGTTTTTTTTTTTTTTTTATACCAGCCCATTCAGACAGATGGATTAGACGTCTTCTTGCCTGAAGTCAGTGAACACTTGCCTTTGTACGGATAGTTTGGATGTTTTAGCACAGGGGTCTCAAACATGCGGCCCACCAAAGGTTCCAATCCGGCCCGTGGAATGAATTAGCAAAGTCCAAAAATTCCACAGTCAAGGCTGTGGAACTCATTTTAGTTCAGGTTCCACATACAGACCAATATGATCTACAGTCAAATAATAAGCAGAATAACCGACAAAAAAGCATGACTCCAGATTTTCTTCTCAGTTTGATATGAAAAAAATAATCTTACATTATGTCTATAAATAATGACAACTTCAAGTTTTTGTCTTTGCTTTAGTGCAAAAAAAATTAGATTATGAAAATATTTACATTTACAAACTATCCTGTAGCAATAAAACATGAATAACCTGAACAATATGAACAACCTGAAATGTCTAAAGAAAATTAAGCACAATTTTAACTATTTTCTGCCTGTTCCTCAGTGTTTGTGTCTTTGTAGATCCGATCCATAATGCACACGTATAAAGGATAAGTTGAGTCATAATATTGTTAAAATTGCACTTATTTTTCAAGAAATTTCAGTTTTTTCAGGTTATTCACGTCTTTTTGTTTGGATAGTTTATAAAAGTAAGTATTTTCATAATTTAATGTTTTGGGGTTTTTTTTTTTACACTAAAACAAAGATAAAATTTGGAGTTGTCATTATTTCTAGGTTATTGTGTTATTATTTTACTGGTCCGGCCCACTGCAGATCAAATCGGGCTGAATGTGGAACCTGAAAGAACATGAGTTTGAGAGCCCTGGTTTAGCAGGTATCAAATAACAGCAAATACTAAAGTTACCTGTCATGTTTGACAGAGATGGAAAGGAAGCAAGATAGATTCTTCTCAGCACCACAAAGAAACCTGTTTTCCACTTTGTTCTTTGCACTTCACCTCCTGTGTGCAAACCCTGTTCTGTGTTTGACTGCTCTTCTCTTTCACAGTGATGGACGTTCCTGGTTATGGTGGAATGAACAGACTGGGAGGAGGTATGGGCAGTCACTACAGTGTAATTACATAACGACTGGGGATGCAAATTATCAATCCATTAATCATTAGTTGGTTGACCTTATTGACCGATTAACGATTAATTGATAAGCAGCGATTTTCCTGAGAACCTAAATTTCTTTCAATACGGTCTATAAAAATAAAAGCTAAATATTGTTTGTACTTCATGACAAAAGCATGTCATGTTCCTTAATGATTGATTTATTGAACCGTTGGATACAGTCAGTGTCAAGGTTCTAATAGTTTGTATTTTTCATTCTAGTTTAGTTTTATTTAGTTTTGACTTTTTTGTCTTTAATTCAGTTAGTTTTAATTTGTTTTTAGAGCAGGTTCGCTAGTTTTTATTAGTTTTCATTTTTTTCTAAATGCTTATTTTTAGTTTAGTTTTAGTATTAATTTTAGTTTTGTCGTATGTTTTCTCTTCTTCTCCGTCGTATTCAAATAAATCCCAGACAGGACTCTGCTGCTTTCTCCCAACTTTAGTCTGCATGTTTCCAGGTAGAGTGGGGACCAGAAGACGACTGGAAACCACAAGTGACAGACCGTCAAGTGTCGTATGGTGCCGCTAGCTAAAATTGCTAGAGCAAAATAAACCGCTTTCGTACTAATCCGATATTGACAAAGATGAAAACGAAGGGAATTTTATCCATAATTTGTATATGTTTTAGTTAGTTTTGTAAACACCAATACAGCTTCAGTTAGTGAGCTGCTTTTTTCTTTTATAGTTTTTATTTATTTCAGTTAACGAAAATGTTTTTTCAATTCTTGTTTTCGTCATTTCATCAGTTTTCGTTAACGATAATAACCTTGGTCAGTGTTTCCTGTAGAATTCATCTGTTGGTGTGGCGGTGTTTGCACGCACGTACGTTTCGTCGGTCGGTGGGTGGGGTGCATGCAGGCGCGCTTCGTCGGTGGGGTGGGGGGTTACTCGGCCGCATGTGCGCCAGGGGATGCGTGTGTGTTGGTTGGTAACTGCGTGCGTCACTTTCCATCCTACTTCTCATATTATGGGGGTTTGAGGCGGTGCAGTCCATGCTCCCGCAGAAGTGGAAGTGAAACTTTTTGCTCATTTATCTTTTCCCTACCTCCTGAAGCCTCACAAACTTTAATGAAGTTGATTAATTGTTTACATCCCTACTAATGACTGCATTTAAAGTAAAATCCCCCTTGTTTTGAACAGGAATGGGTGGAGGCAGCAGCGGCTTTGGGGGTATGGACAACATGGGAAACATGGGGGGCTTCGGAGGAAGAGATATGGCACCAGTCGGCAGGATGGGAGGTGAGTTTAAGGCAGTCTGAGCACAGCTGAGGGTCTTCTCAATGGTTGGATTTATTTGTATGTGTCTTTGTTTATTAGACATGTACCGGTCAGGAATGGGTGGAATGGATCGGGATTTTGGCCACAGTGACATGTCAGTGAATCGAGGATTTGGGGATTCATTTGGAGGAATGGGTAAATACGTACTGTGACTACCACTGCACTCACTGGTCCACTGGCCCTCTCTTCACTCCAGACAGTTCCACCAGTGTCTGTATTAGGGATGTAACGATATGAAAATTTCATATCACGGTTATTGTGACCAAAATTATCACGGTTATCATTATTATCGCAGTATTATTGAAATTGTGCTCAAAAGTTCAAAAAGTACTTATACACACACTGAACTAATTTAACCAAGTTGTATTTTTAAAAAAAACAACAAATAAAATAATTGGCACAATGTACTTTCTGTTGCAGAAACATTCAAGTATTAACCCTTAGTGGTCTGAACCTATTTTGTCTGTTTTTCAGTCCTTTTGATTTGGCCTTTATATACTATATAAACAAATGTTTACTATACCCATGTTTGGGATCTGTTTTTCAGCACTTCATCTATATCATCTGTCTATTATTTTTTCACTTTAACCTACTATATCAACATAAAAGGCCAGAAAACACAAAAAAATATGAAATGTGATTTGAAAAATGTTTATACTTTATTGCATAAATAACACACAGATGCTTAACAAACCTTTTCAAAGACTTTAAAAGTGAATATTGGTTCCAAATATTAGGTATAGAAAATCAAAATTGTAATAAATTAAAACTGTACTCAAATATTCTTTACATAGGATTTTTTCTCCTAAAAGTGCGGTAATCAAACATGGTTTCATGATAATTAGAATTTAAACGGTAATACTAACCATTGGCAATTTTACCCTGGTTAATCGTTATACTGGTAATCGTTACATCCCTAGTCTGTACATCTACAAACTCCACCTGATCTGCCTTCACTACAGTCACAGCTCCACCCATACTCTTGGTTCCAGCAGTTTCATTAACCTTCTCATTTCCAAAGCCCGGACCACTCGGTCCATCCTCATTCCAGTTTTCTGCTTTTCTGCTAATGATTGGAATTACTTACAAAATTCCCTAAAACTCACCTCATTCATATCAGTCTCATTGTTGTAAAGGTCAGTGAACTACCCTTCAGGACCACTGCGCCTGTTCTTAGCCTTTTCCATTTATGTGACATTCTGTGATCGCTCATACATATAATGTGTTCTGTTTTTCATCCTGTCTGTGTGCTGCCTCTTGGTCAGGTCATGATTGGAAATGAGAATGAGTTCTCAACTAACTTACCTAAAGATTAAACAAATAAATAAAATACACAGTGGAATGTCTACTAAGGGTTGATGTTTAGTGTTTGAGACTTAGGCTCCATTCACACTGCAGGTAAATGTGGCCCAAATGTGATTCTTTTTTTTTTTTTTGTCCATATGTGACCTGTATCTGATCTGTTAAAGACCGTTTGAACAGCACTAATCTGACCCAGACCACTTTCACATGTGGTCCTAAATCTGACCCGGACCACTTTCATATGTGGTCCTAAATCTGACCCGGACCACTTTCATATGTGGTCCTAAATCTGATACGTATCTAATATTTTCCAATGTGACTTCAGTCTGAACGTCCAGGTCACATTTATCCGACCTTTACGTCACTGAAATGCGACAAACGTCACAGTTCTGCACCAATGCAAGATCCCTCCATATTTCCTTCTATAAACACAGTGTGTGTCTGCGTGGTCTCGTATTCAATCAGGACCTCTTTAGTGCATGTGGGTCACTTCAGGACCTCTTTAGTGCATGTGGGTCACTTCAGGGTCACATTCAGTACAGACTCAAAACTGATAGAAGTCACATTTAATGTGGAATATGAACCAACACACAGAAAAATCCAAATTGTACATTAAGACCTGCTGTCTGATCGTAGTGATAGTGTTTTTTTAATGTGTTATGTTGTGTACTTAATGTGTTGGTGTTTTTGTGTGAGTTTTTAATAGAATACAACAGTGACTTGAATTCTCTCGTCTAGGTGGAGGTTTTGGAGGAATGAGCAGCGGTGGAATGGGACACATGGGGACTGGATTAGGTACAAGAAACATCCCACCTGTCTGTCAGTATCTGTTGTAAACCACATACATGTTGTATTTTACTGTTATTTTAAACTCTTATGTCAAACCGTGCTTCCTTTTTTTGTACTGTTTTCATTTCAAACTTTTATTGTATCGCTTCTATGCAACTCCTTATGAACGACTATCAGATTAGATGGATTAGATTAGATTATTACAGTGTGAGGAGATCATGACTTTCTGAACAGATGATAAAAGGATCAGGTGTTTGGAGCGGCTGTCTTCTCTAACAGATGAGCTCTGCTCTACAGCGGCTGTCCAGGCCTGATACTGAACCAAACACATGCTTTAGGACTGGGTTTCGGATGTGTCAATAGTAGGGCTGTGGATTGGCAAGAATCTGGCGATACAATACAAATCACAATACTAGGATCACGATACGATATATCATGATACTGTTAAAAGGCAATTTAAAAAAAATAATTTCTTTGAAGAATTGAATTAAACCAGAAATATGCACAAATACTAAACACATTTTTATTTGATCAGAACAGGAACTAATGATATATCACAAAATGTTCCTGTGTTCAAACTTAAATTCTGTTTTGCAGACATTACAGTTTAAGATGCTGTTCAAATGTTCATTTTCTATTAGTTCAGAACTAACATCAGAGCATTATTTTTGCGCAGTCCCAACAAAGGAACTAACATTATTTAATAAAAGAGTGTTAAATAATAATAATAATAATAATAAATAAAACATAAACAAAAAAGAAAAACAAAAGAACAAAAATGAACCTCCACAATATCTGCATTTGAATAAATACTGAAAAATATCAATACAGTACTTTTTAATATCGATACAGTATTGTGAAATGAAATATCGCAATATATTACAGAACCGATATTTTCTAACAGCCCTAGTCAGTAGTAATCTAAATGATAAGATTAAAGAATTGGGGACAAATGTTTGTGTAGTGGTGTTGACAGTTGACCTGAGGCAGAGTAAGGGTCATTCTAAATTAAGCCATTATGAAATAAATGGATATAATGTCATAAAGAATTATCGCATTTTGAAATATTAAAGCACCATATTTTTCTCAAACATATTGTTCACATATCTTTCCATAGTTTTTGTGTTTTTTAGCTTTTGTGTCAAGCAAAAGCAGAATCTCATGCATGAAAGGGTCAGGTGGGTTTATTATTGGAATAATTCATAAAACATTTGGAATATTGAAGTTCCTCAGGCATCTAGACTCTAACTTTGACATTTTATGACCTTTTTTTGACTTTTCTTTTGTAACACAGTAAACTTGCAAGGAGGTGGGACTTAATCTATTCTGTTACCATGTGTAACTGCTGAAATTACAAGTTCTTGGACAGAAATAATGAAGTGCATGATTATTCAGTTTCATCGTTATCATTATCTGAGTATATTTAATGGGAAAACCCTATAAAACACTGATAGTCACTCATTACCATATTTAATTCTGCATTAATTGAACTGACTTGACGGTCATATGTGTTGCAGGTGGTGGAATGGGGAATATGGGCCTGGACCGGATGGGGTCCAGCTTTGACCGGATGGGCATGTCGGGAATGGACATGAACCGTGGATACGGAGGCTTTGGAGGCGGAGGAGGACCGAGTCACATGACCGGAGGCATGTCCGACAGGGGCTCTGGGTCCAAAGGAGGATGTCAGATCTTTGTGCGAAATGTAAGTGCAAAAAGAGATCAATAGATTCTCGAGGTTTGAGTCTAGGAGTCACGTTGTAACTGGGATTTTTATTAAGGGCTGATGTTTTCTGACAGTGAAAAGTTCATCAGCGACACTCAGAAATTAACTTTTTTACTTTATTAGAAACGGTTGAACTGAACTTGAAGCCAAAGTAATAAATACTAAATAAATGAAAATCTCATTAAACTTAAATTAATTAGTCAATAAATTTGAAAGTGAACATCTAACTAACAGCGAAAAGGTGAGGTTTATTTTATTTGATTGTTTTTTAGCTTCTCTTTTCAGTACTTCCACTTAAAGATGCGGGAGACTTTCGTGACCAATTTTTCATCAAATCTGTGAAACCTCAGTCATATCCTCAGTATCATGAATCTGTTTGTCTGTGATTACTCACCTGAATCTCTTGCATTACGGTGAACAGTTTCTCAGTGCCATCCACCAGAAACAAACCATGTGTTTACAAACAGTCGGAGGGAACTCGGACATCTTCGGAAATTTGTCGCGACGTACATTGTGGGAAACGCTGGTTCGTGCAGCCGCCTGACAGCAGCAGGTACTAAAGACACGATGTGGAACCGGCAGGAGCTCCCTTCCCTCTAGCGCGACCATATGATATTATATGGATGAAAAAAACACGATGCGGAAACGGCCGGCGGAATATGCATAGAGGGAAGGGAGCTCCTGCCGTTTCCACGTTGTGTCTGTAGCAGCTGCCGCTGACAGATGGCGGAGCAAACCGGCGTTTCCCACAATGCACATATTGACAAAATTCCTCAGATGCCAGAGTTACCTCCTGGCTCAGTTTGTAAACACATGGTTTGTTTCTGGTGGATGGCACTAAGAAACTGTTCACCGTGAGGAAAGCCATTCAGGTGAGTAATGACACAGACTTACAGATTCATGATACTGAGGATATGACTGAGGTTGGACTGATTTGATGAAAAATTGGTCACGAAAGTCTCCAGCACCTTTTAATTAAATTTCAAAAAAAATTTTATTATCATGTCAATCAAGGTCAGTGAAGTTACCATATTTGGTTCCTTACCCATAAGGGACAACAAAATCTGCCTGGTTTTAACATTTATAGGAGACAGGGAGAGCTGTAGGTTTGTGATTTAATGTAAAAGAGCATGAGAACTCTAGAACTGGACAGTGGTATAAATATGATTTTATGTTCTTATTATCATTTATTGTCTTCCAAAAGTAGCTTGTATAAGAAGTTTTAGAAGTTACCAATAGTGTCGGTGCATTTGCGTGGGATAAGAGCAGAAGACAGTTGGGAAATCCTTTTGATATGTCAGTCACATGAGCGTTATGTTTGACCTGGATGATCATTGGTGTGTTGCAGTTGTCCTATGACCTCACATGGCAGAAGCTGAAGGAGAAGTTCAGTCACTGTGGTAGGTGTTTGACACACGCCGGAACTTTAAAATGACAATTAAAAGCAAGGGTTACACAACAAAAACCACCCACACATACAGGCTCTGAAAAAGTCTGAAGTCCTGAATGTACAAACCTGCATTTAATACCTTAAAACAGGTGTCAAACATGCGGCCCGGGGGCCAAATCTGGCCCACCAAAGGTCCAGTGTAGCCTGTAGGATGAATTACACTGAAGATATGAAGATATTAACAATCAATGGTGTAAAAATCATTTTAATTCAGGTTCCACATACAGACCGTTAGATCTCAGCTGGGTCACATCAGTAAAATAGTATCATAATAACCTATAAATAATAATAAACTGCAGATTTTATCTTTGTTTTAGTGAAAAAAAAGTTAAATTCCATGAAAATGTTTGCATTAATATACCCTTTTACAAAAAATGTGAATAACCTGAACAAATGTGAACAACCTGAAGTGTCTTAAGAAATGTAAATGCAATTTTACCAACGCTCTGCCTGATACTAAGTGTTTTGTGTATTTGTAATTGTAATGCAAGTTGTAACGCACATGTGCAAATGACAAACTGATAATCTGAGGCATATTGTTAAAATTGCACTTGTTTTTCTTAAGACATTTCAAGTTGTTCATGTTCTTCAGATTGTTAAGGAAATGATGTAGATGTAAACATTACCATAATTTAATTTTACTTTTTTCACTGGTACTATTTTACTGGTCCGGCCCACTGGACATCAAATTGGGGTGAATGTGGAACTGAACTAAAATTAGTTTGAGACCCCTGCCTTAAGAGTATTTAAAAGGTTTTAAATTTGATATAGTAGGTCTTCAGTTCTGTTTCCATAAACGTGTTGGCTGTGTTGTGTTTAAATGTGTCCAAACTGCAAAGACAGTAACATTATTTGACTCAGTTCCATTTGTTCCAACCCAATAATTTATATTGAAATTAGGAACATATTATTGCTGACTTTGCTCCTGGTGGGAAATGACTTGTCCTGATGGGAATCAAGGCGTTGGAGTTAATAAATACATTTTCCTGTAGTCTAGGAGTCACGCAAATTTAGCGGTGTATGAAAATATCGTTTCTGCAGTATTGTGATATTTCATTTCCCAATGTTGTATCAATATTAAAAAGTACTGTATCGATATTTTTAAGTATTTATTCAAATGCAGATATTGTGGAGGTTCATTTTTGTTTTTCTTTTATTTATTATTATTTAACACTTTTATTAAATAATGTTAGTTCCTTTGTTGGGATTGAACTAAAATACTGTTCTGATGTTAGTTCTGAACTAATAGAATATGAACATTTGCACAGGATCTGAAACTGTAATGTCTGTAAAACAGAATTTCAGTTTGAACACAGGAACATTTTGTGATATAACATTAGATCCTGTTGGGATCAAATAAAAATGTGTTTAGCATTTGTGCAGATTTCTGGTGTAATTCAATTCTTTAAGGAAATAATCATTAAAAAAAAGAAAAACAAAAAATTACCTTTTTAACAGTATCGTGATATATCGTGATACATCGTATAGCGATCCTAGTATTGTGATTTGTATCGTATCGCCATGTTCTTGCTGATACACAGCCCTAGTGTTTGGACCGCTGTGTTTGTGTGGAACATGGTTAAAGCGTTTTCATCGTGCATCGGTTTCCCAGCTCAGTCGTTGCTCGTTGTTTTGTGCTGCAGGTCAGGTCATGTTCGCAGAGATCAAGATGGAGAACGGAAAGTCGAAGGGCTGCGGAACGGTGAGGTTCGACTCAGCAGAGAGCGCCGAGAAGGCCTGCAGGATGATGAATGGAACCAAGATCAACGGGCGCGAGGTGGACGTCCGCATCGACCGTAACGCTTAGAGCTTTCGTAGAAGCGGCGTCCGCGTTCAGCCCTCTCTGCCAATGATCTTTTGTTTTGTTTTAAAAACACACTTTTCTTCATATCTCCACCGTGTCCACCGTTTGGTTTGTTGTTTAGACACTATACGACATAGCTCTTTTATCTTTTGTTTTGTAAAACCCTTTTTAATTTGTCAGGCAGTTTATTGGAACAAATAAAAGTTTTTAATTTTTAAACCCGGTGCTTGTAAATTCTGGTCAAAGTCTCCAAAGCAGTTGTTGCGCTCAGGGTTGAAGTGAGGCTGGAGTTTGTGTTTCTGTTTGAGTTACAGCTTCTACAGGTGGAACACTTGGCTTTTCACAAAACGCAGACATGTAAGGAAAAAAGTGACAAATGGAATTTATCAGGTAGCTTTAACGAGGGGATGTTTGGATTCCTAAAGGTTTAAGATCAGTCGTTCCAGTTCAGTTTCCTTTTTTTTTTTTTTTCCCTCCTATTTGTGGACAGGAGTTTCACAACTTTATACAAAAAGAAAAGAAAACTGTCCACCATAAGGACATTCCATAAAAATTTTAAAAACTGCATCTGAAAAAGTTGCATCATGATGTTTCCAATATAGGCACTTATTTAATAAAAAAAACAAAAACGCTGGTACTTTGCTGACATTTCCTGGGTTCTAGGAGGTTAATTCAAGATTTTTTTTTTTTTTTGCTTAATTCAAGATTTTTTTTTGCTCAATTCAAGATTTTTGTGTGTGTGTGTAATTCAGAATTTTTTTTTAGCTTAATTCAAGATTTTTTTTTTGGCTTAATTCCAGATTTTTTTTTTTTTTTTTAATTCAAGATTGTTTTTGCTCAATTCAACCCAAAAAATCTGCCAATGGAACAAGTGAAAATTATCTTGTTCAGATTTGTTGAAATCAGATTTTCCAGATCTATTGTCTATAAATCAGTTCTTAAATCTCACTGAAAAGTTCCTCTTTAGGTGATTCTGTCTGATTTTAAGTGTGTCAAGATAAAATTCAAGATTTTTTTTTTTCTGGCTTAATTCACGATATTTTATTTTGCGTAATTCAAGATTTTTTTTGCTCAATTCAAGAGTTTTTTTTGATTCAAGATTTTTTTTTTGCATAATTCAAGATTTTTTTTTGCATAATACAAGATATTTTTGCTTATCATCCTCAGACCCAGCTATGGGTTTTCTGTCCATATTTGTGGACAAGAGTTTCACAACTATACAAAAAAAAAAAAAAAGAAACTGTCCACCACAAGGGACATTCCATAAAAATTTTAAAACTGTTGCATCATGATGTTTCTAGTATAGGCACTTGGTTTAAAAAGCAAAAAAAGCTGGTACTTCGCTGACATTTCCTGGGTCTCAGGAGGTTTAAGATCAGTCGTTCCAGTTCAGTTTCCTTTTTTTTTTTTCAATGCACTGGCGTATTAAATATATTAATTCAGATCAAAGTAGAAATGGTTGCAAACAAAAGTATATAAATAGAAAACAAATGGAAAGTTTGGACTTGTACTATTTATGGTTGTTCTTCACACCTTCTTCCTTCTGGTCAATAAGGACCGGGTCATAAAACCTTATCAGTCACTTCAGATGTTGCGTATTTTCCTTCACTTATTGACCCACTTGAAAAGTAGAACAAGGCTACGCCAGTTCAGCCGACACTGAATTTATTGAGTTCAACTGGTCAGTTCCATGTTTATGTAAACGCTGTGGTGTTTCCTGTTACACAGGGCTCTCAAACCTGCGGCCCGGGGGCCAAATGCAGCCTGCCAGAGGTTCCAATCTGGCCCGTGGGATGAATTAGCAAAGTGCAAAAATTCCAGTCTTGAATTGAATTTAGAAAAAAATAAGTAGCTTGAATTAAGGGAAAAATCTTGAATTAAGCAAAAAAATAACAATAAATTAAGTTAAAAAAAAAATCTTGAATTGAGCCAAAAAAAAAAACAACTTCAATTAAGTAAAAAAAATCTTGAATTAATTGAAGATTTTTTGGCTTAATTCAAGATTCTTTTACTTAATTGAAGATTTTTTTTTGTCTTAAGTAAATAAATCTAGAATTAAGCCAAAAAAATTTCAATTAAGTAAAAAAAATCTTGAATTAAGACAAAAAAATTCAATTTAAAAAAAAAAAAATCTTGAATTAAGCCCAAAAATCTCAAGTTTAGCAAAAATCTTGAAATGAGCAAAAAATCTAGAATTAACAACTTCAAATTTTTGTCTTCGTTTTAGTGCAAAAATAACATTAAATTATGAAAATATTTACATTTACAAACTATCCTGTAGCAATAAAATGTGAATAACCTGAACAAATATGAACAACCTGAAATGTCTAAAGAAAATTCAGCACAATTTCAACTATTTTCTGCCTGTTCCTCAGTGTTTAGTGTCTTTGTAGATCTGATCCATAATGCACATGGACAAATGATAAGATGAGGCAGAATATTGTTAAAATTGCACTGATTTTTCTAAAGATATTTAATTTTTTTTCCGATTATTCATGTCTTTTGTTTGGATAGTTTATAAAAGTAAGTATTTTCAGAATTTAATGGGGTTTTTTTTACACTAAAACAAAGCCATAAATGTGCAGTTGTCATTATTTCTAGGTTATTGTGTTATTATTTTACTGGTCCGGCCCACTGCAGATCATATTGGGCTGAATGTGGAACCTGAAAGAACATGAGTTTGAGAGCCCTGCTGTTACAGAATATATTCCATTTATGGACGATGAGTGAGAGCATGAATGCAGCTTTTACGTCCTGGTTCTGACCCCAGTACACATTTACACCTGTTAGTCACACATCTGTTAGAAAACAACTGGAAAGGAATCCCGTTTGTCCCTCCACTGGACATTTTGAGGTTTTACAGGTTGAACATTGTGTGTTTTTGGGTTGGTGCGGTTGTCTTTGGAAGGTTCAAGCTCAGTCGCTGCACAGTTTGATCGGATTATTTCCGATAATCCCCAGCTCGTACAGGATGGACAAAGTGGCAAAGACTACGTAGCAGATGAGCGACACCAGTCCCAGCTTCCAGTCCAGTTTCCAGCGGTTCGCGTGAACGGCGACGAACAGGAAGACGATGGAGAGGAGGAGCGTGGAGGAGATGAAGACCAGGCCGGTGCTGTTCACCTCCACGGGGTTCTGCGTGTCCACGAAGGCCGTCTTAATGAACCAGGGCAGACCCAGACACAGCATGTCGAACACATTAGAACCCACGATGTTCGACATGGCCATGTCTGCTTTACCTGAGGAGTGGAAAAGAAAAGGTGAGTGAAAAGACTCTAAATAAAACCTGCTCAGAGCCAGCTATGGGTTTTCTGTCCACATTTGTGGACTAGAGTTTCAGAACTTGATACAAAAAAAAAAAACTGTCCACCACAAGGACATTCCATAAAAATTTTAAAAACAGCATCTGATAAAAATGTTGCATCATAATGTTTCCAGTATAGGCACTGATTCAACAAGAGTTCAGAAAACGCAAACCTCCGCCAAGCACCCCGAACAGTGTGCATGTGTGGATCGACTGTTTCTTTTTAAATTCAACAGTTTCCAGGTTGTTCCATACAGCAGAAAAAGTTGAAGCTTGGTACCAGTCGTGTATGTCAAATTATATTCAATTCTAATCAATATTTGTTGAGTTCTAATGAAAAATGTGTGGTAAATGGGATTTTCAATGTTAAATTGAAATGTCCACAGAGTCCACATTCCACAGTGGATGTGGACAATTTTGTGCCAGATACAAGATATTGTTCTAAGCTACAGGTGGCTCAAATTGGAGGCTAATCGGAGTCGTTTTGAATTTTTTATAAATTTTGGAAAATTGCTCAATGACAGGAAAATTGTAGATTTTGTGACCTTGCTGTGACCTTGACTTTGGCCTACTTAGCCCAAAATTTAATGGGTTGGTCCCAGGGCCTAGGCCTATCTGTGGGGTTGATTTGGTAAAGATGGTTGGAATAATTTTCCCCTAAAGTTGCTAACAAACACAAAGCAAAGTGCTCACAGTACCTCCTGGTGGAGGGAATAAAAACAAAACAGCTGGTACTTTGCTGACGTTTCCTGGGTCTCAGGAGGTTCAAGGACAGAGTGGTGCAGTTTACAACGACACTAAACTGTTCACCTTAACTCAGGGGTCTCAAACATGCGGCCCCTCAAAGGTTCCAATCCGGCCCCTGGGATGAATTTTCAAAATGCGAAAATTCCACAGTCAAGGCTGTGGAACTCATTTTAGTTCAGGTTCAATATGATCTCAAGTAAAGGAATAATAATAACCTACAAAAAAGAATGACTCCACATTTTCTTCTCGGTTTGATGTGAAAAAACTAATCTTACATTATGCCAATAAATAATGACGACTTCAAATTTTTGTCTTTGTTTTCGTGTAAAAAAAATAACATTAAATGCTAAAAATATTTACATTTACAAACTATCCTGTAACAATAAAATGTGAATAACCTGAACAAATATGAACAACCTGAAATGTCTAAAGAAAATAAAGTGTAATTTTAACGTTATTCTGCCTGTTTCTAAAGGTTTGTGTTTGTAGATCTGATCTGTGATGCACATGTTGAGGCATAATGTTAAAATTACACTTATTTTTCTCAAGACATTTCAGTTTTTTCTGTTAATTCACTTTTTTTTTGAAAGGATAGTTTGTTAATGTAAATATTTTCAGAATTTATAAGTTTTTTTTTTTTTTTTTTTGCACTAAAACAAAGGGAACATTTGTAGTTATCATTATTTATAGACTATTGTGTCCTGGTCCAGTCCACTGGAGGTGAATGTGGACCCTGAACTAGAAGAACTTTAACAGTCCTATTTTAATGGATCTGAGCCCCGTCCATTCACTCTGTCCAACAGTAGGGGGCAGTAATACACTAATGATAATTAACAGCAGACACTTCACAGAATAAAAGAACCAACAGTTTGTATCTATATCATGTTTAAACTCAGGTCTGACACCGACTCCATCAGATCTTTTATCTCAGTAATATTTATTTTAAAATAGACCCAAAGTTCTTGCAAACCTGTTTCATAACATTCGTCTCCATCTGGTTTGAATGTTTAGCCCACAGGTGTCAAACATGCGGCCTGGGGGCCAAATCTGGCCCACCAAAGGGTCCAGTCCGGCCCTGGGGATGAAATTGTGAAATGCAAAAATTACACTGAAGATATGAACAATCCTTTCAGTTAGGGATGCACCGATACCAATACGAGTATCGGCATCGGCTCCGATACTCAGTGTGTGTACTGGCACTCGTACTCGTAAAAGATATCTGATACACTGCACTGATACCACTTACGGCTGTCTGACATTCCCAGTTCAGTACAGCAGGTACGAGGAGGAGGAATAATGTGTGTGGAGTGTGAAGAGTGTGGAGATTTAACCAAATAAATGACGGTGATAAAAGTAACACTGACTGACAGTAACGTTACAGACACAGACAGATACGGACGCAGCGTTCTGTCCGTCCTCTGCGTACATTCCATCTGTTTTCCAGGTGCTGGCGGATGCGTAGACAGAATGAGAATACCAGCGGGGGTACGGAGCAGTGCAGACCGCCGCCAGCAGAAGTGAAAACCAAACTTCTGGCTCATTTCTCTTTTCTCTTCCTGCTGAAGCTAAACTTTTAAACCTTACCAGAGAAAACGCTGCAATATTAGTATCACCCACTGTCGTTTCCATGTTTATTATTACTGACTTTCTTCTTCTTCTCAAAAAACTTTCCTCTTCTTCGTGGTATTTGTCCAGTATGGTTAATTCAGAGCTGGTGGATTAATTCAGAAACGCTCATTCCAACACATTAAATGTCAGCAGCAGCACTTTGTTCCAGTCAGACTAATGACAACGACAATAAAGCACATTTACAAAAGGAACTAACAACTGGAATGGGATTGTTAAGGACTAGTATCGGTACTTGATATCGGCAAGTACTCAAATGTAAGTACTCGTACTCGGTCTGGAAAAAAGTGGTATCAGTGCATCCCTACTTTTAGTTCAGTTTCCACATTCAGACCAATTCAATCTCAAGTGGGTCAAACCAGTCAAATACTTTCATAATAATCTATAAACACTCACAACTCCAATTTTTTTCTCTTAGTAAATGTAAATTTTCATGTATTTACACTAAAACAAAGTATAATTTCACAAAAACCGTGAATAACCTGAACAAATATGAACACCCTGAAATGTTTTAAGAGAAGTAAGTACAATTTTAACAATATTCTGCCTGATATTAAATGTTTTTGTGCATTTGTAGATACACTGTGATCTGTAAGTTATAATGAACATGTGGAAATGATAAACTAAAGCAGAACAGTGTTAAAATTACATTTTTTTTTTTCAGTTTGTTCATATTATTCACATTGTTTGAAAGGATAGTTTGTAGATGTAAACATCTTCATAATGTAATTTTACTTTTTTCACTATAAAACATAGAGGAAAGTTTGGAGTTGTCATTAATTATATATTATTATGTTACTATTTGACTGGTTTGGCCCACTGCAGATCAAATTTAGCTGAATTAAAATGAGTTTGACAGTCCTGGTTCAGCCCCTCTGTCCTGTTTTGGTACCAGTTTCAGACAAACACCCTGATGACTTTTCATCTGTACATTTGACTTCAAGGTCCATATCCGAGCTTGTATGTTTGGACTTTTACTTCAGGAAAAAACTCTATACTTCTGAGTGAAGACGGTGAGCACTTTTCCACCTCTGGTTGGCAGCACATCTGTCCAGTTTTTACCCTCGGATTGTCATCAGTTGGTCGTCCATCTGTCCGTCCGTCTGTAAACTTTGCCATGCACTGATAAGTCAGGCCACTGGGGCAGTAGTGCACCCGATAAGATGTTCTGACAGTGTGGTTTTAATGTTACCTTCTCTGGCCACCATGACACTGGCTATGGTGTCTGGGATACTGGTTCCAGCAGCCAACAGGGTCAGTCCCATCACGGTATCAGGGATGCCCAGAGTCTCACCTACACGAATACAAGACAAAATCAGATTTAAACTCCAGTTAATAATGTTTAATCTACTGGGTCTGTGTTGGACTCACTGGTCCAGCTTTAATCTTGAAGTGAAAAAAATAACATTACACTGTGAAAATATTAACATTTACAAAACTATTCGTTCACAATAACATGCAAATAAATACATAAATAAAAACAAAGATGAACAACCCAAAATGTGGAATTTGAATAATATTCTGCCTGTTACGAAATGTTTTGTGCATTTATGGATCCACTGTGATCTGGAGTTGTGTTAATAATAATAATAATAATAATAATAGAATAAGAATAAGAATAAGATAAGAATAAGAATAATAATAGAATAATAATGATAATAATAAGATGGAATATTGTAGAAATTGTTCAAATTTTAGTTCCAAACTCCAAAATTTAACAATATTCTGCCTGTTACCAAATGTTTATGGAACACTGTGTGTAAATGTACATGTATAAATAAAAAGTCAAGGCATAATATTGTTAAAATTGCACTAATTTTTCAAATGAAATTTCAGTTTTTTTCAGGTTTTTCACATCTTTTTGTAAAATGTGAATATTTTCATAAATTAATTAGGGTTTTTTGTACTTAAACAAAATGAAAAACTTGGATTTGTCATTATTTACAGGTTATTAAGTCATTATTTTACTGGTCTGGCCCGCTGCAGATCAAATTGGGCTAAATATGGAACTGAACCAAAATGAGTTTGACAGCCCTGATCTACTGGGTCTGTGGAGGACTCCCTGGTCCAGCTTTAATCTACTGGGTCTGTGCAGGACTCCCTGGTCCAGCTTTAATCTACTGGGTCTGTGGAGGACTCCCTGGTCCAGCTTTAATCTACTGGGTCTGTGGAGGACTCCCTGGTCCAGCTTTAATCTACTGGGTCTGTGCAGGATTCGCTGGTCCAGCTTTAATCTGCTGGTTCTGTGGAGGACTCCCTGGTCCAGCTTTAATCTACTGGGTCTGTGGAGGACTCCCTGGTCCAGCTTTAATCTGCTGGGTCTGTGCAGGATTCGCTGGTCCAGTTTGAATCTACTGGTTCTGTGGAGGACTCACTGGTCCAGCTTTAATCTACTGGGTCTGTGGAGGACTCACTGGTCCAGCTTTAATCTACTGGGTCTGTGGAGGACTCCCTGGTCCACTTGGCGTCTGCTGGTCCAGATCTCCGTCCCTACAGGGAACACTCAGTCACATTGTGTATGTTGCAGTTGTACCTGCCACCCTTTCAGGCTGAATTCCTCGTCCATGTGAGTGTGTCAGACAAATACAGGATAATCATCCCATTATGCTTCAGCAGACCCTCCACCATCACATGAGGACGTTGGCCTTTCTGGCTGATCTGAGCTCAGTTTCACAGTTTCCGTCTCCTCAGCAGACGTTACTGTAAATCTGCTCTGGGACCTGAGCTGGTGTACGTACGCCACAGTTCACATGACTGCGTCTGCTTCAGGGGAAGTGGAGCTGTAATCCTGCAGAGGCTGGGCAGGCACATGGCCCACTGGGGCTACAGTAACCCCCACCCCCACCCCACCCCAAGCTTTCAAGGACAATGGCATCTGAGGAATGAGCCAGCAGACCAACATGTGATTCTACTCTGGAAATCCAACATTTTTCTCACCAGTTTGAAAAGCTTGTGATGTATAAAAGCTGTGTAGTAACCATAGTAACCAGTGGGTGACGGCATGAGCTGCACCTGCACACACAGGGTAAATCTGAGGGGACGGGGGGGGGTGTTAACTTAGGTGGCACATGTAGAATAAAATAGATTTGGACCAAACCAATCAGAGCAGTGTCACTGATATCTGATCCAGTTCTGTGGGCCTCCATCAGACTGATGAGGTCCAGTGACATTTCTACTGTAAACTAAGGCTAAAAATGCCTGAAAACTCCACAGAACTGAGGAAAACCAGTGTCAGGTGCTCCGCTGTTCCCAGCAGATGCACCACAGACCCCAGTTTAATATGGAGCTCCACTGTTCATACAAAAACTACTCATTACTAAACAAAGAAATCACCAAAATCTAAAAATATCTACATCAGGGTTATATTATGTCAGATTTATTAGTTAAAACAGCTTTAATTATTATGAGTATAATTATTATTATTACTTACATATATATATACTTTTGTTGTTATGACTTTATGATAATTTTTATTCTGTGATTATTAAACTACAGGGTGGGGAAGCAAAATTTACAATATTTTGAGGCAGGGATTGAAAGACAGTGTATGACCAATTAGTTTATTGAAAGTCATGAGAATTTATTTGCCACAAGAAAATTGACATAATAGAAAATGTTTTTATTCTATGTGTCCTCCTTCTTTCTCAATACTGCCTTCACACGCTTCCTGAAACTTGCGCAAGTGTTCCTCAAATATTGGGGTGACAACTTCTCCCATTCTTCTTTAATAGTATCTTCCAGACTTTCTGGTAATAGTTTTGCTCATAGTCATTCTCTTCTTTCCATTATAAACAGTCTTTATGGACACTCCACTATTTTTGAAATCTCCTTTGGTGTGACGAGTGCATTCAGCAAATCACACACTCTTTGACGTTTGCTTTCCTGATCACTCACATGGGCAAAAGTTTCTGAAAAGGTATGGATAATAGTGGTAGGTATGATTATGACATCAATATATGTTTGGTTTCAAAACAATTGACGTAGTGCCTGCTGAGAAAAACAACTAAATGTTCATTGTAAATTTTGCTTCCCCACCTGTAAAAATATATATATATTATATATGTATATACATACATATATATATAATACTACATATATATATCTATATATATATCTATATCTATATCTATATATATATGTATATATATATATATGTATATATATATATATATATATATATATATATATATATATATATATATATATATATATATTTATGTTACAGCTGTCAAAATTGGTGCGTTAACTCAGATTAATCTAATCTAAAGTGTGTTGTCATGTGATGCTCTTACCGACCACAGTGACCATCCACACCAGTACGTAGGTGAACCCAGAGATCCAAACAGCTGACATGAGGAAGGTTATCATGAACCAGTGCTTCCAGAACCTTCTCCTACAGTCTGGGACGGTCAGGAACAGAACCAGGATGATGGGCAGAGACAGAACCCACAGGATCCGTTTGAAGTCATTTTCAGGGACGGTAAACACGCTTTTTTGTTCTGAAAGAGCACAAATATCAGGTTATTGAACAGATGCAGTTTTCAGCGGTGGACAGTGACATCCACTTAAGAACACATTTAAGGTGTTTGACCTTTTTCCATTTATGCCACTTTATATTTCTTTGTTACAAGCCAAATATTACCATTTTTTTTTTTATTTCATAGCTTTACTCAGTTTTATGAACAGGATTATACACATTGGACACTGGAAAAAAGGTTTGGCTCAATCCATTAATAGTCAGGAATAAAAAAAAAAGATGTGATTTTACATATATACAGTATCTATCTATCTATCTATCTATCTATCTATCTATCTATCTATCTATCTATCATCGATCTATCGATCTATCGATCTATCTATCTATCGATCTATCTATCTATCTATCTATCATTTCCCTCTGATCTGCACCGACCTTCTGGAATCTCGTTGAGGCCGTGGAGGCTCAGAGACAGGTGTGAGTATCCAGAGTCGTCCTGGAAAATGCCACTGTCCGTCCTGGAGCGACTGTGGACCCTTAGGCCGGTGTCGTCGTTCCAGCCCATCAGAGGCTGGACCTCGCTCTTCTCCCCAGAGGCTTTACCCAGACAGCTGCAGCAGGGACTTAGCTTCCTCAGCACAAACTCACTGATGCGCAGGTCGAAGCACAGAACCACGATGTAGACGGCGTAGACCAGCAGCAGACAGGCGGCGTCGTACCTGCAAAATGCGCGAGTTCATGATGCTAATCTGGGACAAAAGTGTTCAAGAAAGCGATTTGTATAAATAATTGACTTTTAACCCTTTAACCCCTGAGTCCTGACTGCAGGTAAAGGTTCTGCTGTGAATCTGCGTCTGTTTCAGGTTCATTAAAGCTGCTGTGAGTTTGTGTTTGTGTTCCTTTTCTTCAGTGGTTTTGTTTTACTGTGTGTTTTAGGGTCAAAACAGGTGGAAGAACAGAAAAAGACAAAGAGAGGAATAGAAGTTTGACAGGTTTGGACTAAATAAGGCTCTAGAATGGACATCAGTAAGAGATTTAGGATGTTGAACATAAACTGTGGACTGGAACTCACTGAACAACAACAAGGATTTGTATTTGAAAAGCATAAAGCCTCCTGTATTTTTTCTGTCTCCTGTTGGTTTGAAGTTGTCACCTGTTTAATTGATGGTTTCTGTGGAATGTGTTGATCCAAAAGCTGGAAGTGTTACATGAGATGGATAATATTTTATCTGGAACGGTGTCTGAGTTTCAGTCACTGCAATTAACGTTATGACACAAGCAATGGAATCTTCCATAAAAACTAACATGAAATGAAAGTGCAGCGTTTACAGTGTGATATGGTGCAGTAGAAACCACCTTTATTGCAGCGTACTGTCCATGTCGTAAACGGCAGTGACTCAGCTGTTTGGATAACATCTATTTTTGTCCTGTTGTTTTGCAGTCACTAGATGCAATAAAACAGGTCAGGGCGTGTCTTAAAAAATGTTTGGATTTTTTTTATGGGCCACCCTCCGAAAAATGTTCCAAATGATGAAAAAACATGTATTAGAACGATAGATAGAACGAAAGATAGATTGGTTTTGGATCCATTATTCATTCTCTCTGGTGGTTTTACAGTACGTCTGTATGCACAGCTGCCCTGGGGCAGGCTGACAGAGGCCCCTCCCACCACCACCCAACATTCATACTTTCAACGGCACATGACTAGGACCTCCGAGGGATTTGAACCGCCAACCCTTCAGTTATTGGATGACCTGTTCTACCTCCTGAGCCTCATGTTTAGGTGGGCTTCTGTTGTGCCGTGGTGGGCTCCTGTGGGCCTCTGTAACCACTTCCTGTTCACTGAGGACAGGGCTGAAACCCTCCGTCAGCTTCACAGCTCTGTCTGCACAACCACCGACAACCGGGACATTCAGAACCATCCTGCTCCAAACACTGTGCATCAGACCGCTCTGTTGGACCCATGTCAAACAAAGCTGTAGGTGTGTTGTAGACCGTGAACAGATGAAGGCTGTTACTGTTGTAGTGAGAAAGGAACAAACGTCCACTGTGCACGCAAGTATACGCAGAACCAACATAACATCCAACTGTGGCACCGTTAAATACAGTGGAAATAGACTCACATTTTATCTAAGGATGCACCGATACCACTTTTTTCCATACCGAGTACAAGTACAAGTACTTACATTTGAGTAGCTGCTGATACAGAGTACTGATACTAGTCCTTAATAATCCCATTCCAGTTCTTAGTTCCTTTTTTAAATGTGCTTTATTGTCGTTGTCATTAGTCTGACTGGAACAAAGTGCTGCTACTGACACTTAATGTGTTGGAATGAGCGTTTCTGAATTAATCCACCAGGGGGCGCTGCTCTGAATTAACCATACTGGACAAATACCACGAAGAAGAGGAAAGTTTAATGAGAGGAAGACGAAGAAAGTCAGTAATAACAAACATGGAGACGACAGAGGTAACACTAATGTGATACTAATGCTGCAGCGTTTTCACTGGTAAGGTTTAACAGCTTAGCTTCAGCAGGAAGAGAAAAGAGAAATGAGCCAGAAGTTTGGGTTTCACTTCCGCTGGTGGCGGTCCGCACCGCTCTGTACACCCATAGTATTATCAGTAGGATGGAAACAGTGGTGGCTGCTCGTCTTTCAGACAGAGGAAGCTCATTGTCGGCTTACATTAAAAAAAATTGTCAAGTTATTTAAACATACATTTGGCCCTCTGTTCCTTTTTAATACAATGCTCAGTGACCTTATCGTACCAAGTAGGCATCTTTTCCAGGGACTGGACCAGTGTCCTCTGAATGTCCAGCGGAGCTGGGCTGCTTAGATTGCCTTGGCCCATTGTGTTGTGGGTGTAAGACTTCAGCCTTTTTAAACTACAGATGCTCCTTTCACTCTGACCTAGCCGACAGTTTGATTGATTTAACTATCTACAAAACGATATTAAACTCGAACAAGAAATGATTAAATTATGTGACTGAAACAAGAAAACACTGAAATTATGTTAAATTGAAACAAGGAAGTACAATGAGTGTGTTTTATTTACAGTGCAAGAAATGAACGAGTAATTTCGTAGTAGTTTCTCTCTCTCTTTCACAGCAGAATGTGTGACGGTATTAAACTGAACTGTGTCAGTGAAGGAGGAGATCTGAAAATAGCTGTCAATCAAACAGGATTCAGCCTTTCGACTGATCCTCCAATCAGCACATGGGATTCTGGTGTCCCGCCCGGCCGAGCTCCGCCCACAGCTCCATTCTCCCCCAGAGATGCCCGGCATCCGGGGGCGGGGCAACATGGTGACATTTATCCAATTACCGTCCAGTTTTGAGGCAATGAAAAAAACTGTTCCACTCAGTCCCATTGAAGCCCAGAGATGCCAACAGTCTACGGACAAATGCACCGAGCAGAGATGGAGGAGAAAACAGCGACACGGATGAGATGTGAACAACATCGAGTCCGATGATTTGTGATAAAGCTGATTCTGAACGAACTCGTATGTGAGATGAACGTGTTCTAACACATTTGTAGTCAATGAAATGTCAACACAACCGAACAGATTTGACCATTAATTTGAGTAATTTTAGGGGAAGCTGAGCTTCCCTTGCCATCTGTGAGAAATCACCTCTGGATGGAAACCGGCCCAGTCCTGGGTAGTTGTTCTAAATGTGTCAGTAGTTTTTCTCTAACTCCCACAGTGGCTCTTTGAACAGATCCTCTACCTCCACAGTTCTGCTGGTATTCTCCATCTGGGTACGCATCCATCAGTACCTGGAAAACGGATGGAATGTAAGCAGAGGACGGACAGGACACTGCGTCCGTATCCGTCTGTGTCTTTAACGTTACTTCCAGTCAGTGTTACTTTTATCACCGTCATTTATTTGGTTAAATCTCCACACTCTTCACACTCCACACACATTACTCCTCCTCCTCGTACCTGCTGCACTGAACTGGGAATGTCACACGCCCGTAAGTGGCATTTGTATCGGATTACTTTTATGAGTACAAGTACACACACTGAGTATTGGAGCTGATGCCCGATAATAGTATTGGAATCGGTGCATCCCTAGTTTTATCAAAAGGAACAGAGTTAGAGCCTGGCCCATCGAAAACAATAAATGTAATTTTTTTGGTACTTTTAAGACACGCCCTAAAACAGGTGTACTTTGGTTTTCTTAGTCTTACAAATGTATATTTCAGTCCTGCAGACCACGGGGTCATGTCAGCACAGACCCACACACTCACCAGTAAACCTTATTATCAGAGATGATGGCGATGACAGCAGACACTGATACCGTACGCCAGGCAGTCTCTGAACAGAGGCCAACAGCTGAGACGGCCTGCCTACAAAGACACACACACACACACACACACAGAGTTTAAAACAACACTTACACATATACATGTATTCTGTCACACTTTTAGAACAGACTCCGGTGGTAATAGATGATGTGTTTGTAGGGATGTAACGATATGAAAATTTCATATCACGGTTATCATCATTATCACGGTATTATTGAAATTGTGTTCAAAATGTTCAGAAAGTACTAATACACACAATGAAATAATTTAACCAAGTTGTATTTTAAATAAATAAATAAAATAATTGGTACAATGTACCTTCTGTTGCAGAAACATTCAAATATTAACCCTTAGTGGTCTGAGCCTATTTTGGCCATTTTTCAGTCCTTTTGATTTTGCCTTTATATACTATATAAACAAATGTTTACTATACCCATGTGTGGGATCTTTTTTTTTCAGCACAACTTCATCTACAGGGTGGGGAAGCAAAATTTACAATATTTTGAGGCAGGGATTGAAAGACAGTGTATGACCAATTAGTTTATTGAAAGTCATGAGAATTTATTTGCCACAAGAAAATTTCCATAATAGAAAATGTTTTTATTCTATGTCCTCCTTCTTTCTCAATAACTGCCTTCACACGCTTCCTGAAACTTGTGCAAGTGTTCCTCAAATATTGGGGTGACAACTTCTCCCATTCTTCTTTAATAGTATCTTCCAGACTTTCTGGTAATAGTTTTGCTCATAGTCATTCTCTTCTTTCCATTATAAACAGTCTTTATGGACACTCCAACTATTTTTGAAATCTCCTTTGGTGTGACGAGTGCATTCAGCAAATCACACACTCTTTGACGTTTGCTTTCCTGATTACTCATATGGGCAAAAGTTTCTGAAAAGGTATGGATAATAGTGTTAGGTATGATTATGACATCAATATATGTTTGGTTTCAAAACAATTGACGTAGTGCCTGCTGAGAAAAAACAACTAAATGTTCATTGTAAATTTTGCTTCCCCACCCTGTATATCATCTGTCTATTATTTTTTCTTTTTAACCTACTATAAAAAACATAAAAGGACAAAAAACACAAAAAAATATAAAATCTGATTTGAAAAATTCATATACTTTATGGCATAAATAACAGACAGATGCTTAACAAACCTTTTCAAAGACTTTAAAAGTGAATATTGGTTCCAAATATTAGGTATAGAAAATTAAAATTGTAATAAATTCAAACTATACTCAAATATTTGACATAAAAGCAGATCTTTACATAGGCGTTTTTTCCCCTAAAAGTGCGGTAATCAAACATGGTTATCATGATAATTAGAATTTAAATGGTAATACTAACAATTGGCAATTTTACCACGGTTTATCATTATACCAGTAATCGTTACATCCCTCTGTGTGTGTGTGTGTGTTTATGTACCATTGAGGCCAACAGTCCACATGCAGCACAGATTCCTAGGAGGTTGTAGACGGCTGAACCCACGATGGTACTGACACCGATGTCTCCCTTTGTCACAAACACACCTGAAATAGAAACACACTGCACTGACCCAACACTAGAGGTGTGCACTGGAGAGAATCTGACCATACGATACCATACAAATCACAATACTAGGTTCACCATACGATATATCACGATACATCATGATACTGTTAAAAAGACTATTTTTTGTTTGATTCTTTTTTTAAAAATGATTATTTCCTTGAAGAATTGAATTACACTAGAAATATGCATGAATACTAAACACATTTTTATTTGATCACAACAGGATTGAATGCGATATTATGGGAGCATATTGCATTCACGCAAAAAAATAAAATTCGGCTCTGTTTCTCTGAATTAACGAGGTAATTATCTTGTAAAAACAGAGCCAAATTTTTATTTTTTCAGAGAACAGTATCTTGTTAATTTGGAAAAAAAGAGCCAATTTTAAAAAACAAACAAACTTATTTTATACTGTTTCATGAAAAAAAAAAATCCAGCTCTGTTTTTACGAGATAATTGTTTTTATTTGGTAGTGGTTTATTGTTCTTATTTATCTATTTATTTATTTTTGTTGTTTTTAATTGTATGGCTTTTAAATCTATTCATGTATTTTATTCTTTTATTTGAGTTTTATTTATTCTTCTGTACAGCACTTTTTTCTATTTTGTACAGTTTTCTATGTCTTTAAATCTATTCTGTATTTTATTCTTCTGTTTTGGTTTTATTTATTCTTTTGTACAGCACTTTGGTCCTCTGCAGTTGTTTTAAAGTGTTTTACAAATAAAGTTGGATTGGATTGGATAATTATCTCGTTAATTCAGAAAAACAGAGCTGAATTTTATTTTTTTGTGTGAATGCAATACGCTTTCGTACTATATCAGAAAATGTTCCTGTGTTCAAAGTTAAATTCTGTTTTACAGACATTACCGTTTCAGATCCTGTTCAAATGTTCATATTCTATTAGTTCACAACTAACATCAGAACAGTATTTTAGTTCAATTCCAACAAAGGAACGAACATTATTTAATAAAGAGTATTAAATAATAATAAATAAGATATAAACAATAAAGAAAAACCAAAAATGAACCTCCACAATATCTGGAATTGAATAAATACCTAAAAATATCGATACAGTACTTTTTAATATGGATGAAATATTGTGATATATTGCAGAACTGATATTTTCTAACACTGTGTCCAACACACTCTCTCTCTCTCTCTCCCTCCGTTGCTGTTATGCATAATTACCCAGAAAGGCTGTGACTAATTCAGGTGCAGAACTCCCAGCCGCCATGAATGTCGCCCCGGCCACATCCTGAGACAGTCCCAAACCTGAGACACACACACACACCACACACACACACACGTAAAACCACAACCATTAAGCAGTAACTGGGACGTACACTGGTTTATTCCAACTGGATCATATTTAAACCTATAGAAAAGTCAGAGATGAGGTGGATTTCCTCTGGTTCAGGGTCTAGTTTGCAGGTTCTGAGGTGATAGGAAGGTTCTAGAAGTAATGTTACATTCATTTCACATGGCCTAGGTTACCTCTACCATATTTGTTTATTAACCCTTTATCAGGCAAGTGACTATTTTTGGTTATTTCCGCATACATCACAAGACAGGGACAGAAACAGTTTCAGGTAGGACAGTGAGTCCACAATCTGAGGTCCAATGTGGTCTCCAGGGTCTGTAAGGTCCAATGTGGTCTCCAGGGTCTGTAAGGTCTAATGTGGTCTCCAGGGTCTGTAAGGTCTAATGTGGTCTCCAGGGTCTATAAGGTCCAATGTGGTCTCCAGGGTCTGTAAGGTCTAATGTGGTCTCCAGGGTCTGTAAGGTCTAATGTGGTCTCCAGGGTCTGTAAGGTCTAATGTGGTCTCCAGGGTCTGTAAGGTCTAATGTGGTATCCAGGGTCTGTAAGGTCTAATGTGGTCTCCAGGGTCTATAAGGTCCAATGTGAATTCAGTTTAATTAAAGCTGTGGGAGACTTTCGTGACCAATTTTTCCTCAGATCTGTCAAACCTCAGTCATATCCTCAGTTTCATGAATCTGTTAGTCTGTCTGTCATTACTAGGGATGTCCGATATCGGCTTTTTTGCCAAAAACCGATATGCCGATATTGTCCAACGCTTAATTTCCGATTCCGATATCTACCGATACCACTGCCGATATATGTGGGATATTAAACTAATTTTAGGTAACATCACATATCTCCTGTCATGGAATTAACACATCATGCCTAATTTTATTGTGATTCCCCATTGGATGCATTCTCAAATGCAACAAGGCTTTCAAAATGTAAACACTGTGCAAAGAATACATACTTCAACTTAAGTTGTGGAAAAAATACCATATTTATTTATTTTCTCTCCCTCCCTCCATGAGTCTATTACAGTGTGGCAACTCTACTGTACAGTTTTGAAAACTGCACATTACTTTCAGCTACAAACAATGCTTCTTTTACGCGTCGGTAAATGCCGGTGAAATCAAGGCATTATTTGATCGGTTTTAATGATAGGCAAAAAAAATGATAACGATATTCACTGATATTAAATTTTTATGACAATATCGGTGGGCCGATAATATCGGACATGCCTAGTCATTCCTCACCTGAATCTCTTGCATCACAGTGAACTGTTTCTTAGTGCCATCCACCAGAAACAGTCCATGTGTTTACAAACAGAGCCGGGAGGGAACTCAAGCATCTTCGGAGTTTTGTCGCGACGTGCATTGTGGGAAACGCTGGTTTGCGCAGCTGCCTGACAGCAGCAGCTGCCTGACAGCAGCAGCTGCTAAAGACACGATGTGGAAACGGCAGGAGCTCCTTCCCTCTGTGCATATTCCTCCAGCCGTTTCCACATTTCAGCCGTTTCCACATCGTGTTTGTTTCATCCATATAATATCATATGGCTGCGCTGCTGCTGTCAGGCAGCTGTGTGAACCTCTGTTTCCCACAACGCAGGTTGCAACAAAATTCCTCAGATGCCCGAGCTCCCTCCCAGCTCTGAATGTAAACACATGGTTTGTTTCTGGTGGATGGCACTAAGAAACTGTTCACTGTGAGGAAAGAGATTCAGGTGAGTAATGACAGACAGACTTACGGGTTCATGATACTAAGAATATGACTGAGGTTGGACAGATCTGATGAAAAATTGAGCACCTTTAAGTAAAAAACTCCTGTTCTGTCCTCTAATAGAGGGTCTGCATGTGACGTCACCGCTAGCGGAAGTCACCGCGGTTCCGTCCACTGAGTGGCAGAAAGAGGGAGATGAGTAGCAGCTTTGGTCTGAATACTGCGAAAACTTTAGAACAATCTAAAAAATGGGGCAGAGCTGTTGTGCCACTGATCGCACAAATAGGTTTAAAAAGCACTCGGAGCTATCGTTTTAGCGGCGACCTAAAGCCAAAGACAGAAGAAGCAGATGGATCGCTGCAATTCGTAGAAATAACTGGAATCCAGACAACGAAACCTGGATTCATGTCAGGTAACGTTAATTTATGCTGTGTTCTTGTGTAAAATCATACCTTAAATTACATATCGTTTTGGCTAACGTTACTTCTTAGTAAAGCTCTTAATGTTAGCATCTGTCATTTAGTTCTATATTTCATAACTGAAACGTTTTTGTCTTCAGTTGTGTGATTCTGAACCTTGTGCTCTACATAATTTGTAAACTAGCTTAAACTGAGGCTAACCTAGTTTTCCAAATAAGGGGGTACTCTGGCACAAAGCTGTTGTAGCTGTGTTGTATCAAGTATTTGATGTGAACTCTACTTAAATCTCCACAGTACCAGTAGATCATCCACTCACTTGGGTCAATACTAAGGGTTCAACTCCAGTAAATCAGTAGTGAACTGTGAGCACTACTGCTGGGCCTTTACCTTGGAAATCACCATCAAGAAAATACGTCTGCACTGACAGAAAACCTCCAAAACAATAGTATGTTGAATTAAAGCACTCACCAGCTGTAATCCTCTAATTAACGATGACGAGGATGTCAACAACTCGTTGGCTTTTGTGTGCTTTCAGCCTTTGCATTGGGGATTTTCCTGGTGTTGAAATCAGGTTCATATAAATGTAAGGATACGTGATTTCCGTCCACATATCAATGTTGGTAGACCACTTGTTGTTTGGTAGCTTGTATGGATCCATGTCCAGTCCAGTTGTCTTTAATTTCATGTTATATTCCACATTTTTCCCAGTCTCGCTGTAGTTACTGCTATGCTCCGCCATGTTGAGCCGGTTTGTTTTTGCCACTCAGTCTGACTTAGAGGGGCGTGGCCCAGGGGGGAAGTGACGAATGTGCATTCCCTCTATAACACACTAAGGTTGAAATCTTGAATTTCAGATTATTTCTATGAGTGAACTATAAAGGGTTAAAAAATAAGTTAAATAAATACAAAATCTGGCAACATTTACTGTTCTAACAGTCAAAAGCCTGTTCATGTTTACAGTATTTGGACAGGACTGGACTAGAATCACACATCAGAACAAAACACTGTTCAGTGGAAACACTTTGTCCAAACTGTTGAAGTATGGATTTTACTTTGCAGATAACAGTCATGGATACCCAGCTGCAGATCATGTGTTCAC
Organism: Sphaeramia orbicularis; assembly: GCF_902148855.1. Lineage (NCBI taxonomy): Eukaryota > Metazoa > Chordata > Actinopteri > Kurtiformes > Apogonidae > Sphaeramia > Sphaeramia orbicularis. The sequence continues at coordinate 13,186,954 of NC_043959.1, read as the reverse complement.
TGTTTCTATATGGACACAGTCATGAAGCCTGAGGCAGAACCGCCCTGGGCCCAACAGACAGATCTGACACAGATCTGAATGAACTCATGCTACTGGTGCTGTTGGGTTCTGTAGTCCACAACACTGTATGAGCCACACCAAGGTTCTAATGGTTTTGGATTTTTCATTCTAGTTAATTTTATTTAGTTTGGACTTTTTTTTCTCTAATTCAGTTCGTTTTAATTCATTTTTAGAGCAGGTTTGCTAGTTTTTATTAGTTTTCATTTTTTTCTAAATGCTTAGTTTTAGTTTAGTTTTAGTATTAATTTTAGTTTTTTCGTGTCTTTTCTCTTCTTCTCCGTTGTATTCAAATAAATCCCAGACAGGACTCTGCTGCTTTCTCCCAACTTTAGTCTCCATGTTTCCAGGTAGAGTGGGGACCAGAAGACGACTGGAAACCACAAGTGACGGACCGTCAAGTGTCGTATGGTGCCGCTAGCTAAAATTGCTAGAGTGAAATAAATCACTTTCATATCAATCCGACATTGACAAAGAAGAAAACGAAGGGAATTTTATCCATAATTTTTATCCATTTTAGTTTGTTTTGTAAGCACACAATACAGTTTCAGTTAGTTATTGTTTTTTGTTTTTTTCAATTCTAGTTTTTGTCATTTCATTAGTTTTCATTAACGATAATAACCTTGATCCACGCCCTGTCGTCCACACTCATACAGTTTATTATTAAAATGAACAGTGTTTTTACGGTGTTTTTTGTCCAATTTTCGCCGAAGTGAAGTGTTTTTAAATAGAACTGCACAAGTCCAACTAGGGATGCAACGATTACCGGTATAACGATATATCGTGGCAAAATTGCAGACTGTTAGTATTACCGTTTAAATTCTAATTATCATGATAACTGTGTTTGATTACTGTACTTTTCTGGAGAAAACACCTATGTAAAGATCTGCTTTTATGTCAAATATTTGAGTATAGTTTTAATTTATTACAATTTAGATTTTATATACCTAATATTCAGAACCAATATTCACTTTTAAAGTCTTTGAAAAGGTTCGTT
>NC_043959.1:12449372-12494372 GCF_902148855.1 Sphaeramia orbicularis | reverse complement strand
CACTGTTGAATTTTTGTTCGACTTTGTCCCTGTACTTGAACTTGGCGAGTTTTACGGCACATTTCACCTCTTTATTGATCTCTCTCTTCTCACTGACAGAGCCAAAGAAAAACATTGTCTTTTTCTTGTTGAGGAGAGCTTTGAGTTCTTTCGTCACCCATGGTTTATTCTTGGGAAAAATGGTGATTGTTTTGTTGGGGATGATGTTATCCACACAAAAGCTAATATACGACGTCACAATGTCCGCCTGCTCAGTGATGTTGCTAGAGCAGGGCTGTCAAACTCATTTTAGTTCAGGGGCTTGATTCAGCTAAATTTGATCTGAAATGGGCCGGATCAGTAAAATAAGAACAGAATAATATAGAAATGATGTTAACGCCAAACTTTTCTCTATGTTTTAGAGCGAAAAAAGTTAATTTACACTATGAACAGGTTTATATCTACAAACAATCCTTTCAAAAGATGTGAATAACATGAACTGAAAAAATCAGTGTAATTTTAACAATATTCTGCCTCAGTTTATTATTTACACATGTTCATTATAACTTACAGATCACAGTGGATCTACAAACACACAAAACATTTAATAACAGACAGAATATTGTTAAAGTTTTATTTGCTTCTCTTAAGACATTTCAGGTTACTCACATTTTTTGCAAAATTATACTTTGTTTTAGTGTAAATACATTAAAATATTTACATTTACAAAGAGAAACATTTGGAGTTGTCATTATTTATATGTTATTATGGTCGTATTTGACTGGAGACTGAATTGGTCTGAATGTGGAACCTGAACTAAAAGGATTGTTCATATCTTGGTGTGATTTTTGCATTTCACACATTCATCCCCAGGGCCGGACTGGACCCTTTGGCGGGCCAGATTTGGCCCCTGGGCCGCATGTTTGACACCTGTGTCCTAGAGGGAGCTATTAGGTCGCACCATTCAGTGGTTTCAAAGCATTCTCGTAGCTTGTTGATACTGTCACTTGTCCATTGCTTGACATTTTTAACAACATTTTTATATATGCTAAATATACACTAAATCTGCGGTGAATATACACTAAATATGCGCTAAAAATATGCTAAATATACACTAAATATGTGCTAAATATATGTTACACATACGCTAAATATGCGCTAAATATGCACTAAATATACACTAAATATACACTAAATATGCGCTAAATATACACTGAATATTTGCTAAATATGCGCTAAATATACGCTAAATATGCACTAAATATGCGCTAAATATACACTAAATATGCACTAAATATACACTATCTATACACTAAATATACACTAAATATGCACTAAATATGCACTAAATATATGCTAAATATACACTACACTAAATATATAGTAAATAAACACTAAACACGCACTAAATACATGCTACATATACACTATACTAAATAAACACTAAATATATGCTAAACATACACTAAATATACATGAAATATGCACTAAATATATGCTAAATATACAGTAAATACCAAATACTTTATAGGACGCAGCAAAGGCAGTCGTTCGAGGTAAAATAATTGCCCTCACAGCTTTTTGAAAAAAAGAAAAACAGAGAAGACTTGTTGAACTGCAAGAGGAAATGAAGTCTCTAGAAATTAGACACATGGAACAAAAAGATCCTCAGATACTAACTGGAATAAATAAAATCAAACAAGACATAAATGACATTTATGATGAGGAAATTGAAAAACAACTTAAATTTACCAAAGGCATTATGAGACAGATGCTAGGGCAATGAAACTTTCTTGGAGGATACGAAAACAAGGGGAAAAGAATACAATTTATAAGATTAGAAACCCTAAGACAAAACAGATTTGCAGTGAATTAGTGGATATTCAAAAAACTTTTGAACTTTATTATAAAGATTTATAAACCCAACCAACCACGGCAGATACTACAATAATAGAGGCCTTTCTAAGTTCACTAGACTTACCATCTGTAGGAGAACAACAAAATAAATTAATTATGGCTGAGATAACAGCAGAAGAATTGAATAAAGCCATTTCAAGATTGAAAGCTGATAAGGCTCCGGGTTCAGACGGATATCCGTCTGAATGGTATAAAACATTTAATCTTCAAAAAACACCTGTGCTGCTTAACTGTTTTAACCATACACTGAGAACAGGAGAAGCCCCCCAGTCATGGAAGGAAGTGGTTATCTCTGTCATCCCAAAAGAAGGTAAAGATAATAAAGACTGCAGCTCATATAGACCAATATCTGTCTTGAATGTAGACTATAAATAACACTGGTCAACAACAAATTTATTGTTTACGTTTTTTGAGCTGATTTAGGATAATTTTGGTGTGCTGAATCCAAAAATCACATTAATTTTGCTCAATCAGGTCAACTTTCTGAACTATGCTACATATTTGCTTTTTAACATTTTTGCTTACATTTATGGGCATTTTCACGTCATATGATACAAAATTCTTTCATATTTCTTGCAATAAACGAGTTCTGAAGATTTTACTTTTGCCAATTTATGATTAATGTTTTTTTTTAATATTACAGGTGAATGAAATGGCTTCGACTAGAAGATCTTGCAAAAATAAGCTTGACGTATTCTGCTACATCTGCGGTGAATACACCATTGTACCTAACAGGAATCCTGTTAGAAAATGATTTTTTTTCTCTTAAAACCTCTTTTGGGCGAGAACTATACAAAAAAATCACCTGATAAAGTCACAAAAATGTAATCAATTTTGTGAGAAGATCAAATTTTTCAAAATCAAATTAGCAAAAAAAAACCTGACCTGATTGAGAAAAACAGATGTCATTTTTGGATTTAGCGGTGCAAAATGGTCCTAATTCAGTTGAAAAAACCTAGACAACTTGCAAAAAGCATTTTTTTGTGACCCAGTGTTATTTGCTTCAATTATATCTAAGAGACTGGAATCCATTGTCCTAGAGCTGGTAGACTTAGATCAAACAGGCTTTGTATTAAATAGACAGACACAGGATAATTTAAGGAGAACGCTACAAGTGATAAGTCATATTACATCAGAAAACATCAGCGCAATGTTGATCAGCCTGGATGCTGAAAAGGCCTTTGACTCAGTGGGTTGGGAATATCTATACAGGGTACTTGCAAGATTGGGTTTTAAAGATGGTTTTACTAAATGTATTAGAGGGTTATACTATTCTCCAACAGCCAGGATCAGGGTTAACGGTCACCTGTCACAAACTATTTATTTGGAAAGAGGGACACGCCAAGGCTGTCCCCTGAGTCCAACTCTATTTGCATTATTTATCGAACCCTTAGCTCAAGCATTTAGAGAGGACTCTGATATAAAGGGGATTACGATCAGAGGAGAAGAGCACAAGATCTGTATGTTTGCAGATGATGTTCTACTTTTTATTTCAAACCCTGACTCAAGCATCCCTAAATTGATGACCTTGCTAAAAAATTATAATTTATATTCTGGATATAAGTTAAATATTCAAAAGACACAAACTCTCTCATTTAATTATACTCCCCACCCAGTCACAAAAGAGAAATATAATTTTAAATGGGACTCGCCCAAAATAAAATATTTCGGAATAAACTTAACTCAAGACATGTCAAAATTTTTTTGAAAACAATTACGACCCCATTAATAAAGCCATAAAGTCAGACATTTCCAGATGGACCTTCCTCCCATTAGATATGAGTAATAGAATAGAAATAATTAACATGAACATGTTGCCACGACTTCTTTATCTCTTCCAGTCACTGCCTCTGGACATACCTCAAAAACAATTTGATGAATGGAATGCCTGGATCTCAAGGTTTGTTTGGAATAGTAGAAGACCTAGGGTTCATTTCAAGACTCTGCAGCTGAAAAAAGAGAAGGGGGGAAAAGCTTTACCATGCCTACAGAACTATTATTAGTTTACTGGTGCAATCCAAATTATGATTCTAAATGGAAAACTTTAGAAATCACACAGATAAAAATTCCAATGCAGTCAATAATAGGAAATAAAAGCCAAGCCGAAAGATACTACAACAGCCTGAATCAATGGACTCTATTCACTCTGAAACTATGGTTTAAGGTTTTGAGGAAATTACAAATAAAGAAACAGGCAAGGGTCTTGAATTGGGTAGCATATGATCCAGAATTTGAACCTCCTAGACTAGATGGGGGTTTTAAACAGTGGGTTATGAGAGGTATCACGTCTTTCTGTTCCCTCACCTCAAATTTCAGAGTTATGAGTCAATTTCAGACACTTTTGGACTGGAAAAGCAAGACTTCCACAGATATCTGCAAGTCAGAGACTATTACAATAAAAAATTACAAATCAAACAGGAGAAGGATTACAATTTGATTTCTATAGTTCAGGATGCATATAAAAAAAAAAGACAATAAAAAGTTGGTCTCAAGGATATATGGAAGTATACAATCTTCTAAAAATCATTCTACGATATCTATTAAAGAAAAATGGGAGAGGGAGTCAGAAACACAAATATCAGACGAGACCTGGATGGAAATATGTGAGACACAAGCGACCACCGCAAACTCTAGATCCTTAAGAGAGTTTGGCTGGAAGAATGTAGTGAGATGTTTTAGAACTCCTAAAATAACAGCGCTCCAAACAGGCACACAGAGCCGAGACTTTTGTTGGCGAACGTGTGGAAACACTATGGCCAATCACCTCCATGTTTTCTGGGCCTGTCCAAAACTCCAGTCATATTGGAGGGAGGTGGCAACCGAGATAAATAAAATAATAGGGATGGATTTAGATTATTCTTTTGTTACTTTATATCTTGGTAAAATACCAGAAACAGTCCTTCAGAAGGATAAATACTTATTGAAGATACTTTTGGCAAGTAGTAGGAAAGCTAAAACCCTCACTGTGTGAGAGAGAGGGCCTCTCCCCCTGGGCTCGGTCCCTAATAAACACTAAATAAATGCTAAATATACACTCAATATACACTACACTAAATATACAGTAAATAAACACTAAATATGCACTAAATATACACTAAATATGCACTAAATATACACTAAATATACGCTAAATATACACTACACTAAATATACAGTAAATAAACACTAAATATACACTAAATATGCACTAAATATACACTAAATATACGCTAAATATACACTACACTCAATATACAGTAAATAAACACTAAATATGCACTAAATATACACTAAATATGCACTAAATATACACTAAATATACGCTAAATATACACTACACTAAATATACAGTAAATAAACACTAAATATGCACTAAATATACACTAAATATACACTAAATATGCACTAAATATACACTAAATATACGCTAAATATACACTACACTAAATATACAGTAAATAAACACTAAATATGCACTAAATATACACTAAATATGCACTAAATATACGCTAAATATACACTACACTAAATATACAGTAAATAAACACTAAATATGCACTAAATATACACTAAATATACGCTAAATATACACTACACTCAATATACAGTAAATAAACACTAAATATGCACTAAATATACACTAAATATGCACAAAATATATGCTAAATATACACTACACTAAATATACAGTAAATAAACACTAAATATGCACTAAATATACACTAAATATACACTAAATATACGCTAAATATACACCACACTCAATATACAGTAAATAAACACTAAATATGCACTAAATATACACTAAATATGCACTAAATATACACTAAATATACGCTAAATATACACCACACTCAATATACAGTAAATAAACACTAAATATGCACTAAATATACACTAAATATGCACTAAATATACACTAAATATACGCTAAATATACACTACACTAAATATACAGTAAATAAACACTAAATATGCACTAAATATACACTAAATATACACTAAATATGCACTAAATAAACACTAAATAAACACTAAATATACGCTGAATAAACACTAAATATACGCTAAATATACACTAAACACTAAATATATGCTGAATAAACACTAAATATACACTAAATATACACTGCACTAAATATACAGTAAATAAACACTAAATATAAACTCAGTATGCACTAAATACATGCAAAATATACACTACTCTAAATAAACACTAAACATATGCTAAACATATACTAAATATACACTAAATACAGGGTGGGGAAGCAAAATTTACAATATTTTGAGGCAGGGATTGAAAGACAGTGTATGACCAATTAGTTTATTGAAAGTCATGAGAATTTATTTGCCTCAAGAAAATGTACATAATAGAAAATGTTTTTATTCTGTGTCCTCCTTCTTTCTCAATAACTGCCTTCACACGCTTCCTGAAACTTGCGCAAGTGTTCCTCAAATATTCGGGTGACAACTTCTCCCATTCTTCTTTAATAGTATCTTCCAGACTTTCTCGTAATAGTTTTGCTCATAGTCATTCTCTTCTTTCCATTATAAACAGTCTTTATGGACACTCCAACTATTTTTGAAATCTCCTTTGGTGTGACGAGTGCATTCAGCAAATCACACACTCTTTGACGTTTGCTTTCCTGATTACTCATATGGGCAAAAGTTTCGGAAAAGGTATGGATAATAGTGTTAGGTATGATTATGACATCAATATATGTTTGGTTTCAAAACAATTGACGTAGTGCCTGCTGAGAAAAAACAACTAAATGTTCATTGTAAATTTTGCTTCCCCACCCTGTATATGCTTAATATACACTAAATAAACACTAAATATGCACTAAATACATGCTAAATATACACCAAATAAACACTAAATATACACTAAATATGCACTAAATATATGCTAAATATACACTAAATATATGCTAAACATGCACTAAATATACACCAAATAAACACTAAATGTACACTAAATATACACTAAGTATACACTAAATAAACACTAAATATACGCTAAAAATACACTAAGTATACACTAAATAAACACTAAATATACCCTAAAAATACACTAAATATACACAAAATAAACACTAAATATACACTAAATATAAGTTAAATATACACTACACTAAATATGCACTAATATTCACTAAATATACGCTAAATATGCACCAAATATTTACTACACTAAATATACATTAAAAAAACACTAAATATACGCTAAATATACACTAAATATGTACTAAATATATGCTAAATATCCACTAAATAAACACTAAATATACACTAAATATACGTTAAATATACACTAAATATACGCTAAATATACACTAAATATATGCTAGATATATGCTAAATATACAAACACTAATATACACTAAATAAACACTAAATATACACTAAATAAACCCTAAATATACGCTAAATATACACAAAATAAACACTAAATATACACTAAATAAACCCTAAATATACGCTAAATATACACAAAATAAACACTAAATATACACTAAATAAACCCTAAATATACGCTAAATATACACAAAATAAACACTAAATATATACTAAATAAACCCTAAATATACGCTAAATATACACAAAATAAACACTAAATATACACTAAATATTTACTACACTAAATATACATTAAATAAACACTAAATATATGCTAAATATACACTAAATAAACACTAAATATACACGAAATAAACACTAAATATACACTAAATAAGCACTAAATATACACTAAATATACGTTAAGTATACACTAAATAAACCCTAAATATACGCTAAATATACACAAAATAAACACTAAATATACACTAAATAAACCCTAAATATACGCTAAATATACACAAAATAAACACTAAATATACACTAAATATATACTACACTAAATATACATTAAATAAACACTAAATATACACTAAATATACGCTAAATATACACTAAATATACCTTAAATATACACTAAATATGCACTAAATATATGCTAAATATACACTAAATATACCTTAAATATACACTAAATATGCACTAAATATATGCTAAATATACACTAAATATACCTTAAATATACACTAAATATATGCTAAATATACACTAAATATACGCTAAATACGCCGTATCTGCTATAGAAGTTTTTTGTTTGATTATTGTGAAGTTGAAGTTAACCACAGAGAATATTTTTGTTTGTGAAAATAAATTCGGATCATTTTGAATATAGAAATATCTCCGTAAGTGCACTCAAAAAAATAACTTGTTCGCGGAACGTAATAAAATTCTGGAAATAATTTCCACCTAAATAAAACGCTTTAATTTAGCAAGAAACAGTTTTGTTGAGTGACCTAAATGTAAATATGTTGGATCAACATGATGTATTTGTATTACTGTTACTTAATTACTAGGATTAAGTCCAACTAGATTTGTAAGGGTAAATGTAATGTAATTTTTTTGGGCCATTTAAACTTGTATGATATGATTACGAGTTACTTAATTTAATAGGGTAGTTGCAACCACTATTTTAAATACAGTTACATGAATTAATTGTGCTGAGTCAACATAACCACGTTAAGTTTAAGTACCTCATATGAATGCAAACAAAACTGTTGTGTAATTATTCATAAAATAAATCATTTAACAGTATTTTTATATTCAACAATTTAAACAAATGTCAACATATATACCCCCAGCTAGTGTCAAGTTTAGAAAAGAAAAACACGAAGCAAACTGGATTTGTTGGAGTAACACTTTACCAGAAATGGCAACACTGAAATTTCAATGTCCAACAGTTTGTGCATTGTCATGTCTGTTAAAAAAAAAAAAAAAAAAGACAGACAAAAGACAAGGAAAAATAGAAACCTCTGAGTTAGAAAAGTGGAACACACTGTCGAGCCTGCCTCCAGTTAACATCTCAACATGCAACAACAACATATAATGTATTTATGTCAGTAAAACACATCTATAGAAACTGACCTCTATGAACATTTTTTAAAGCGATTCTAGGTAGCCATAAAGTGGCTCAAGTTTGAGAAATCAGTCTGCAACATACATTCCTATTCACATAGACAAATTTAAAGTGTAAACCATTTAACAACCAGTATTAGGCGTCTAAACTTAGAGCTTTCTGATGACCAAAGAACAAATCAAAGCTGGTTATGAAGCTATATGAACAATGTGGTCCCGGCAAATGAGTGCAAAGAAAAATGTTAAATACAGCATTGTGTATCCTATCAAGTTTCAAAAGAAAACTACTTTGTTTGACAACACTTTTTTTTCTTCCCTTTGTTTAAAAAAAACACTTCAAAACACTATTCTACTTTGTAACCCCAAATAGCTACAGTTCACGTATCAAAACACTTTAACAACATCTAACCATATTTAAAGGTAAATACCCAAATGGCTTCAAATACCTTTCATAAGAGTAACCTCTACCTGAACAGTAGTTTACTCTATTGAGGATGACTGACGTGCAAGTCTTGTTTTCAGTGTTTGAATTTTTTTGAGAGTCTGTTCCTATCAAGCTCCATGATGAGCTTCTGCAAAGCTTCAAAGGTGTATCGCAGCTCTGGAGGGTAGCCGAGGTTGAGCGCATATAATTTACAAGAGCGAACAACATTCCCACAGCAAGTGGTACGTTTCCAAGCTCATCCAGAACTTCTACACCCTCCAGAATGATACCTATATCTTCTGGTCCATCATCTGGCTCTGCACCTCCTTTGCGACTGACAAAGATTCCAAATGTAGTCTCCATCATTGCAGCTTCACTGCTTTCACCATCTGTGTTCTTTACAGAAGAAGGGGGAAATAGAGGATATGTATGTAAAGATATGTTACAGTTGTCCCATTTTAAAATACACACACAAATAAATTGCTGTAAGACAGCTGTCACTTATCTTATTTATGTGAAAGATTCTACAATTACATTGTCTTTTCTTAAGTGCATAACTGGATTGTTTACAGATGTCAGAATAAGGACTGGAGAATAAAAACTAAATTATATACCATGTATTCTTTCACGAGGTTTTCTGGCTCTTCATTTAGGTACGAGGGCCGTTCAATAAGTTCATGGCCTCACCCAGAACAGAACAACACAGACTGATAATTTATATTTTATTTTTCAACATAATCTCCATTTACAGCAATGCACTTGGTCCATCGATGTTCAAGCATCACTATCCCATCACGAAAGAATGTAACATCCTGTATTATAACAACCAGTATTTCTGGGTGAGGCCATGAACTTATTGAACAGCCCTCGTACACACACAGGGCTTTGATGATGCACTCTCTTCTGACATCAATGGCATCAGTCTGAGTGTGTAGGACAATAAAAAAAGACAATGCAAAGTCATTTTAAATCACAGGTAGAGAAGATTTCACAAACATAAAACACTGAAATAAACTTTTTTTTTTCTCGAATGTAACAAACTTGATTGATATTTTTATGATATATGAACTCACATTCTCCCTGGATGCTTTGGTTTTATGTCCAAGCAAGACATTTGATCATGTGGTCCCAATAAACAGTAACTACCATTGTAATGTCAGTGGACACTGTCAAATGTGCCTAAGGTTCATATTTTATCAAATCACTCTTCAATAAAGTACATTGTTCCCTCTCCATCTAGTTTAATTTCTGTTTATCCCTCTTACATTTCCCCTTCAAGTGTCAAGCATGACATAAATATTGAAGCTGTTTCCGTTTCTATTTTTTATTGTCATACCTGGGTGATGGGTATCATGATGCTTTTAATCTTTCTTCCTTGAATGTCCCCTTTCTTGGAAAACACCTTCATCAGGTTTGAAGCTAGAGCATCCAGTTCAGAGAAGAACTTTGGCAGCAAGCTGACGGTTGTAATCCTCTTGAATTCAGCAGTTAGCTTAAAGCTACACCTACCGATGTGGCATTTCTCACAGCACTTAGTAAAAGTTTGAACATGAACAACCCGCCTCCCTCCAAAGCCCCGCCCACTTCCCCTTGCCTGAGCTCTGATGCTCGCCTCCTCTCACCTGATGCGCGTGGAGGAAGCGGAGGGGCAGGTCCAGTCCACTTCAGTGTGTCCGCAGACCCCTCCCTCAGTAATCAGATGCATCATCCACCTGCCGCGGGCCCACAGCTCCTGTTCCATCAGTAGACCCTGTATTTAAGGGTCTGGTCTGTGCAGAGCTGGGTCAGTGTCTTCACTGCACCACAGAGATGAGATGCCCAGGCGACGGGCGCGCGCACTGTGAACACGTGGCCTCCGCAAATTTTTCCATGGACATTTGAGGTTTCATAGTCCATACAATTATCATCCTACATAATCCTACACTGTGTGACACTACCTGTATGAGTCCTACAGTCATAAAAGCTGAGCTTTATGCAGACCTGTTCAGTCCAGTACAGCTGACTTCCGGACTTTTATCTCCATCCTTCATTCATCGACTTCTGTTTGTTCTCCTTAGTTGTTGTTTCTGTTCATAAATCCGTTTATTCCCTTCCACATGTGCATTTGAGTTCTATCCATACACATCCTAGGAAGACTGTGGTCAGTGACAGGGAAGCAGCGCGAGTGATGCCGTCGTTTCAGAGGTACCCGTATAGGATGTGAGACGGCGATAATGGATCGGATGCTGACGGCCTTAATGGATGATTGACAGGAGGCTCAGTCAGGTTCGGCCAATTATTTTATTCGGACCAAGTAAAATGATTGGTCAGACTTTTATCAGAAATATACGAGAATTAAACATTTTTGAGTTTCAATACCTGGTGGATTTCTTTTACATTTTAGTTTAACACATGCTTATTAGGAACATTTTAAGATGACAAAAGAAAAGTGTAAAAATGCCACATCATACGGTATAGCTTTAAATGAGAGAAGAAAAACACAGAGGTACACAACAGTAAATTTGACTGAAATGACCAACTAGTTGAATAATACTTCTGCTATAAGCAGACCCTTTAACATCAAAGAAAAAGTTCACTCGGTTCATTCAGTTTATTAAACTTTGCTTTCTTCAACACGAGTCACTCTTACAGTCCGTCTCTTTTCTTTCTCTCCCATCCACAACTGTTACCGCACACGCACATGAGCATGCGTGTCTCTTACAGCTGCAGTGCACATTTGTACCGGCTACACGGAGCAAAGCTTCATGTCACGACAAACGCCTAAGAAGTGTGCCGGTAGAAGTGTGCTGGTAGAAGTGTGCTGGTAGAAGTGTGCCGGTAGAAGTGTGCTGGTAGAAGTGTGCCGGTAGTCCAGCTACGTCCAGTTAACAGAAAAACCCCGCCACGGTGCCGGGATGCCGTAGTTCTTAAAAATAAAAATACCTTTCCACTCGCTGCTCCCCAAATGTAGAGGTAGTGCCGACCTTTTGTCGGACTCTAGGCGAAAGCAAGATGTTAATTGCGAGAATATTTACCACTATTATTTGAATACTGCTGTTTTGTAAACTGTGTTTTGGTTTAAGCGGTTTCGACTTTGCGCGCCTCGTCAACATTGCCGCCAACCTGCTAACATTAGCTTGAGAGCTTAGACAGTCGGACACGCACTCTAATAAAACACCCAGAACGAAAAGAAGTCATCCAAAATGCAAAAGAGGGCAATAACTAGCTGTCGATAACATTTCTGCACCTGTTTTGCTTTCCATTCAATTGAAGATAAGGATTAAATTTACCTTCTTCCACATGTGGTGTTCCCTCTCAAAATGGTCAGCTCCTCTTTGCCAGCCTGGGACACGCCTTTGACATGGCATAAAGAGGGGCACTTCTGATTAGGAATTTGGGCCCTATGCCCCCTACTGCTCTGGAGTTGTAAACGATTGTTCAATTTTAATCCATTACAATTTGGTTGTGTTAACATTAAATTAGTCTAGTAAATTTTAAATTGTTGATTTTATGTTAAAAACTACATATTTTAGAACTGTTCAACTACAAACATGATTTGATATAGTATAAGCTACATACTAGACTTAGGTTAAGGTACAGACACCCAGTTGGCTTTTTTGAGTGTGCTTTTAAGGAATCTAGTGAGTCATAGACCTCCTCCTCAGACTACTCTGCTATTTTTATTTTTTTACCCTTTTTCTCTGTGAAATGCCAGAGTAGCCGTAACACTGATAAAAACCTTTAAAAAATATGTTATCAACACTGAGGTGGTTAAAATTGTCAAGGATGAATTTTGGAGAGTCAAGGGACATGAGGTCCAACCTGTTAACCAGGTCATGATGTGGTCTGAAGCTGCAGCTGCCTTCACTTTAGGGTGGATGTAGACCAGGATAAAAAAAAATAACTGGGGGAATTCCTTAGGGAGGTAGAAGGGATGAAGGGGAACATCCAGGAGTTCAACATCTGAGTGCACAGTCCCTTCCTTCACTATCCCAGTAGTCCACCACTGTTTGTTGACATACCAGAGAGCACTGTTTGACACTTATTTATTGTATTGTCATTTTGTACCTTTCATAATGGTTCACATGATGCCTGTAAGTACTTTATTGTCCTGTGCTCGTTTCATAATCCTACGTGCTGTAGTTATGATGCTAATGGCTAAATTTAAAACCTGTTGACAGTTCTAAAGTCAGTCCTTTCAGGGTTCAACCCCACTACTCAAAAACATAACTGGCACTAACATACAATGAATCACATTTTCTTTTGTATCGTCCTCTATATGATGAGCTGAGAGACTGGTGATGAAGAGATGAAATGGTTGTTTAGTTCAAATGTATATAAATTAGCATTATTTGTTTGTAACGGCTGGAAAAAGTGGCAGATGTGTTTGTTTAACCTCCTGAGACCCAGGAAATGTCAGCCAAGTACCAGCTTTTTTTTTCTTTTTTTTTTTTAAATAAGGGCCTGTATCGGAAACATCATGACACAACAGTTTGTTCAGATGCAGTTTTTTTTTGTTTTTTTTTTTTATGGAATGTCCTTTGTGGTGGACAGTTTTCTTCTTCTTCTTTTTTTTTTTTTTTTTTTTTGTTTAAAGTTGTGAAACTTTTGTCCACAAATGTGAACAGAAAACCCATAGCTGGGTCTGAGGAGGTTAAATAGGTCAGTCCATTGTCTTGTTTATATCCACTGTACCTATTGCCTGGTCTTTGATTTTTGGTTTGTATCTTTGGTGTCTTATAAGCCCATATAAGGGCTGGGCATGTTTTCATGCAAGACACAATAATAAAAACATTCATTCAAACATACAGTAGTGACAGCAGTTGTAAATATCCTTGTGTGTGTTTTATTTGCATATTTACCTGTAATAACCCACTCACTTCTGTCTGTCCCATAGAAGAACATGAACGTCCACCATTTGTTTGGAACTGTTGAGGCTTACATGAACCACCTGATCACCGTAGCGGTGTCATCAAAGTGTGTTGCAACTGTCAGTGTCTATGGCTCTGCCTGTAGCGCTGTCATATAAAGCAGAGTGTGAACTGGAGTGCAGGTAGCAGAAAAACACAGACTGAAGCAAAACCATGTGAGTGTGTGTAAGTTAGTGCCAGTGTTCAGGTCTTTATTAGCTAACCTAAGCGGCCTCTGAGGGTGAGCAGCTGTGTCTCAGGATGTCTCTCTGCAGGTGCAAAGCCCACACACACTCTGGACAGGAAATGACAGCTTCACCTGGGCCAACATTCACCTGAGCTCCGGCCTGAGTCAGCCGCTGATGCCCTGTGGGACACCAACCCTCTGCCCTGTGGGACACCAACCCTCTGCAACGCCTCCAACACTACTCTACTCTACACTGCATCGGATCATTTTCCTCCTCCTTTTCCTCTCTCTTTTTTTTTTTTTTTACCTCTGTCAGGAGGTATTGTGATCACTTTGCTTTGTGTGTGTGTTTGTTTGTTAGCAACTTTAGGGGAAAAATTATTCCACCATCTTTACCAATTGTCCCCACAGATAGGCCTAGGCCCTGGGACCAACCCATTAAATTTTGGGCCAAGTAGGCCAAAGTTCAAGGTCACAGCAAGGTCACAAAATCTACAATTTTCCTATCTCTCATCACTGAGCAATTTTCCAAAATTCATAAAAATTCAAAATGACTCCGATTAGCCTCCAATTGATCCACCTATAGCTTAGAACAATATCTTGTATTTGACACAAAATCCGTCCACATCCACTGTGGAATGTGGACTCTGTGGACATTTCAATTTAACATGAAAATCCCATCTAACCACACATTTTTCATTATAACTCAAACAAATATTGATTGGAATTTAATATAATTTGGACATACACATGACTGGTACCAAGCTTCAACTTTTTCTGCTGTATGGAACAACCTTGAAAACGTTGAATTTAAAAAGAAACAGTTGATCCACACATGCACACTGTTCGGGGTGCTTGGCAGGGTTTGAGTTCTCTTAAACCTTGTTTTCGTTTTTTAAACCCACAAGACTAAGGTTATTATCATTAACCGAAAACTAACAAAATGATGAAAACTAGAATTGTAAAACATTTGTGTTAACGGAGATAAATAAAAACTATAATTAAAAGAAAAAAAACGATAACTAACTGAAACTGTATTGTCTGTTACAAAACTAAAACAAAAATTATGGATAAAATTCCCTTTGTTTTCGTCTTTGTCAATGTCGGATTGATACGAAATTGATTTATTTTCCGTTTAGGCATTTTATCTGCTGTCACCGTTTGACACTTGACGGTCTGTCACTTGTGGTTTCCAGTCGTCTCTGGTCCCCCACTCTACCTGGAAACATGGAGACAAAGTTGGGGAAAAAAGCAGCAGAGTCCTGTCTGGGATTTATTTGAATACGACGGAGAAGAAGAGAAAAAGATATGATAAAACTAAAACTAAGCATTTAGAAAAAAATGAAAAACTAATAAAAACTAGCAACCTGCTCTAAAAACTAATTAAAACTAACTGAATTAGAGAAAAAAAAAGCCAAAACTACACTGTAAAACTGTGATCAGGGTTAAGTAATATTTACTAAATAAATAAGAGTAAACTATACATAATAAAAAAGACTGTGTGCAGTTTCGAATCACACTGAGCTGAATTCACCAAATTTGAATAATTTATTAATTGCTTTTTACTCAGATTTTTAAAAAATAAAATCAGCTGAGAACCAGTGAGTAGAATTTAATTATGTTTATCAGGAAAGTCAAAATTGCAGAAAATTGGTAAATTTTACTCATTGGGAGCTCTTAATTTTAACCACCTCCCACCTAAGGCATTTTTCATCAGGACATCAATCTGCCACCATTTCACGGACGACCGTTTGCTTAAAGGTAAGACCTGTTTAATTGTTCTTAGTTAACTAACAATTCAAGTGTCTGTAACAGTTAACCATTGTTTTGCGTTACTGCAAATTACCAAACATGCCAACTTTACTGCACTGTAAGTCAAAATTAAGTTATAGTGTTAGTGATTCGAAGTCAGTCTGCGTCGTCTTTGATTCGACTAAAAGCATTGCAAAGATTGAAAAAGTAGTCTCAAGGTCACAATTTAATGTGACTTTTCCTAGTATAAGGTAATACCGTTATATAATGGCCGTAAAATACAAGCTAATATTTTATTTCATGTAGTTTTGGGGCCTCAGCCCAAGCTCCCCCTCCCCCACCAGAACAAGCTAGCTAGCACGCGCCCACACTGTGATGGAGGAACTAACGTTTCTGTTAATGGTGAGTAATCAAACTTAGGAGTTTGGTTTAAAGTTACTGCATTTAGTTTGCACTATTAAATTGTACTCGAGTAACATTTTTACTCAAGTAGCTTGTTAAAAGCAGAATACTTATCAGCTTTTGTAATGATACACATTTCGGAAGAAAAATCAGTCGTTTTTGTGTCGTTACATTTTAAAACAAAGTGCGCGGTTTCGTCTTTCTTAATTTAATTCGGAGTTATTTTCATCGAACGTCTGTTAATGTGTTTTGAGCACAATGGCTGGTGTTTTGCTAATCCCCAGTTCACCAGCTCTCACCAAGGCTCAGCATTAACATTCCGTTAGTTCCATTAGGATGGCATGAACGGCCTTCCTTGGTTTTTTACTCAGTTTTCTCGGAGTAACGTTATGTTTTCAGTCTGTGGTTGCAGCTCACACTGACAGATAAACAGTTACACCCAGCTGTGTGTGTGAATGCTGGGTTCAGATCAGTGCATAGAGCTTGGTCCGGACTCTGAGCTGCCAGAGAGAGGCTTCGTTAGTCTGTCTGTTTGCGACCACACTTTAACACTGTACACACTGTGCATCATTTTATTATTATGTTAACATGCCAAGCTCAACATATCCAAATGCTACGCAATGTCTCCTTTTTCCACTAACGTTATAGAAGTCCTACTGCCAACAGTGTGTATCCACAGAGTAAATCACCCAGTTTAGCATTGGACATTCTTATAGAATGATGAGACCAAAATAAATACCAGAAAAAGAGACCATATCCACATGGGAAAACGATCAGAATACATTTCCTTTTATAAATAATTTGCCTTATAATGTTTCATTCACCTCAGGTGAAAGTGAAGAAGGGAACAAAGACTTGTAGGTTTAAAAGACAACTTTTGATGAAGCATAAGATTTTAATATTATATTATAAATTTTCTTTGTTAGGGTTATTCTTAGCCTCATTCTTATTTACATGACATGTTTCAGTGTTATTAACATCCTCTTAAGGTAAAGGATGTACAAAGGTCATTAAGCTTCAACAGTTATTTCATGCCACTGTTTGTTTATGATTTGCTAGTTTTTTGTTTTTCATGGAAGTAAGTCTACTGTAAGTGTCTAACTAGTCTTTCAGAGGCTACTGGGTTATTTAAATATGGTTCTTTACTTTAGTAAGATCATGGACCTCTTTCTGCTTTGCGCCCCTAAACAAATGTTCTCTTATTGTCCTCATGTTATTAGAGACCTGAATGTACTTAGATCTGATACATGGATAGTTATCCAAAGAAAGGTTAATCAAGGCATCTGGACTTGTTTTTAGGTATTGAAGATGTTTCTTAAAGAACAAGAAGCCTTTTGGATGAGAGGTGAAATGTCTTCAAGATCTAAAAACAAGTCCAGTTGCCTTGATTCAACCCTCTTTGGATGATAAACTGATATTTGCAGGTATCCGAGTGACAATGTTTGGAAGTTTCTTAACACTCAAATTTTCATCATTCAGTATGTGGACAAGCAAGTGTAAATTTCGATTGTTTAAGTTACTACTAGTATGTTCCCTTTGTGTGTGTGTGTGTGTGTGTGTGTGTGTTAATTAAATTCTGTTATGAATTTATTTCCAGATGCATGAGGAATCTATGACTAAAAGTTCTGAACAGGTATGTATCACACTTACATTATGCGTAATACACCATATGCTGTGATACCATATTTCACATACAGTACATGCTGTGTAAAAGTTTGTATAGCATTTGTATTGTAGAAATTGATAACTATTTTTGTATCAACTTTTGCTGCATAAAAAGCAGATTAACTACAGTTTAAATTGTTAGTGATGTTCAAAACCTGTAGTTCCAACCTGAATTTGAAATTAAAGCAGCAGAATAGATAGAAATACTGATCACAGTTTCTCATAGATATACAGTTAAATTAAGTTAATGGTTTGTACATACTTTTCCACACCTGTAACACTAATTAATCATGTTTTCGTCATGTGACAGCAAAAAAGTTTATTGTAGACATTCTTAAAGGGATAGTTCAGTTATTTTAGAGGAGTACATTGCACAGCATCTGTACCAGTATAATTGTCTGTTTCTCCACAGTGGGGACACGTAGATCACAATCTACTGCAGGTAAGACACTAACTATGGATAAATACCTCATACAATCTCACTTCAAAAAATCAACTGTCCCTTTATGATGTCAGACAAAATATGAAACCAATTTTAAGGTAATATGCACATCAACAAATGCCATACAATAAATATTAAAATCAAAGGTGCCCAATCTCTTACATGTAATGGGTTAGGATTAGTGTCACACCTCTTACCGTAACCAGAGTTCAGCTACCTAGCGAGCCATGGGGTGGAGAAAGATGCAGCGGTGGTTACAAATTCAATGAAGCCCCTTGTGACATCAAGTGGAACCACAAATCTGAATGGTTCTGTTAATCACATGAGTACAGAGCAAGCAGCCCACATTAAACTGACTGAGTTGTTGTTTCAGTTTCTGTGTTAGTAGGCATATCAGAGACCCAAAAAAAAAAAAAGTGACTTTTTTCATAATATGACCCATTTAACATGCTGTAGAGTCTAACCCAGAAGGTAAACAATCGACAAACATGGAGGTTGTAAAAATGATCTGTAGTAGGTTGCTTATTGCTTTTGAAAAATGTCATAAGAAGAGTATGCATGTTTGTAATATTTTAGACTTTAAAACTGGTTTCATGATTTGTCTTTCAGATCCAGGATGAGTTTCACAGAATCACAATGGTGCATCTTGAACCGAAGTTCAAGTCCAAGCTGGATGAATGTACTCCTCGGCTTCTGAACCTCTTCCACTCCAAGGGCAGAAGCATGGGGTTGAGGTTGCAGGCTATCCTACTCAAGGTATCCTTCATTACCTCCACCAGGAGGTATTGTGATCCCTTTGCTTTGTTGTGTTGTTTGTTAGCAAGATAACTCAAAAAATTATGGACGGATTTTCATGAAATTTTCAGGAAATGGTGATACTGGCACAAGGAAGAAATGATTAAAGTTTGGTGGGGGCCAGATCTGTCTTGGCGGAGGTTTGCGCTCTCCGAGTGCTTTTCTTGTTGAGCATTATGTTTGCTAATATTTTATTCTAGGAATTTTGGGATCAAACTGCTGGAATATCATTACTTAAATTTACAGGAGGTAATGTTAGCCTGTGATTCTTTATAAATGGAGTATGAAATAACTGCATGAAAATTTGTTTCATTAGTGTTTCATTCTACTGGTCCCTGAGACGGCACAGGAAGGATCCTTGATAGGGGCTTATTAACAGTAATATAAACCACCTGGTGTTCATTTCTTTCATTTCAGACTCCAAGCAATCCTGACATCAACATGACCAGAGATGTTGTCATTCGATGTTTGATGATGTACCTTGGGGAATCTACAGATCAACTCTTAAAAGAGTACGATGTAAGTTGAAGTACATGTTCAAATATAAAGAAGGTGATCTCGCTCATCTCTTCTACTTGGTATGTCTTGGGAAAGTCAAATCACAAAAAGTCATAACTATATTTCTCCCAGTAGTTCTTGGCAAGCTACATCATTGTCCTCTGTTAAGTGTGTTTAAAAGTTTTTATTTTCCATTAAGAAATTTTTAAGTGCTAGTGCAGAAATAGGAAGTGTTATTAAGTGCTTATTATCTCAATTTGATTTCACCAATAGGCAGAATTTAAAACTTGTCAGTAGTTTATTAATCTTTTTCCTAAGAATGATTTACCGAACAACTGCATTTTTATAAGTCTTTTTTTTAAAGTCTTTATAATTTGTCCCTAAAAGGTAGCTAAGAAATGCTGGCCAAAGAGCTGCTTTGTGAATACAAAGACATTTTACAGAGAGACTGAGGCAACTTTTAAATAAGCGAAGGAGAGCAGAGTTGAACCAGTTGCTGTGGAAGACTTGAAGTTTCAGGAATGAACTTACAGTGCCACATAAGTCTTGTTTCCACTATCAGTACGGTACAGTACAGTACGGATTGGTATGGTAATGGTTCGGATCGGTAACAGGTAGCTTTGCAGTTACACTGTATAAGGGGACCCTTACAGTAGTAGGCGGAGTGTGGACTACTGAAGAGGTACAGGCACTGCGCCATCGAGCTCCTGTTGCACGATGATACAGAGCAGTGCCTGTACCTCTTCAGTAGTCCACACTCCGTTGTTAGCAAGTTCCGACATTTTCCTCTTGAGAAAATACAAACAGAAGATTGGTTGACAGGTGGCCAGCCTTTGTTAGCGAATGTAGAATAAGATATTCATCAATACAGTGCCAGGAAGAAATGATAAAGTAATTGATTTCATTTCAGAAATTTCATTTACAAATATTTACAGCTGTAACTCTGTTCAGCCCATCATCATGTGATTGAATTGTTTTGATTTGTTGGTGAGCTGATTGGATCATTTTCATTTTACCTGGTGTGAAAATATGCTTTTATGTACGATTTTTAAGTGTTATCTCAGATTTGTCTTAATACTGACATAAATACAGTGCATTACAAGCAACGGCTATGACAAATTCCAGATTTTCTTGTCCAAACAGTTGGAAGCAATTTGGGAAATAGGACCTTCTCCTTTGGCTGTACTGTCTGATATGCACAATGTTCTTGCTATTACAGGATGCTGATGAAGACAGTGTGTCGCAGGACCTTGCTGTTCAAAACCTGAAGATCTACAACATCAAGGCTAACACGTCAGAAGATCCAGACAACATCGGTATCGTGTGGAGGGCGTGAAAGTTCTAACTGCTCTGGGTAACTTTCCAAGGGCTTGCTCCCTGCTCATTGGGTTGGTGTATGCTGTGAATCTTGCCTATCCAAAGGAGCTCAGGTACACGTTTGAAGTGTTTCAGAAACTTCTCCTTGGGCCTGATAGTTCAAAGCTCCCCCAAAGTGAACAGCCTCAGGAATAAGCTACTGGCTCAAGAAAAGGGACCCTTGCTAATCAAAAGGGAATTGACAAGTCACTGTTAAAACCGACACACAAGACTTCGTGAAATGCTTGAGTTTCAGTGAAGTTAGTTAACATTAGTATGACGGCGTATTAAGGCCACATAAGAAAAAAAAGCTTGTCACTACAAGAATAAAGTCGTTATTTAACAAGAATAAAGTCGTAGTTTTAAAAAACTCATTATTTAACGAGAGTACAGTCATTATTTAACGAGAATAAAGTCATTAATTAACAAGAAAAAACTCATTTAACGATAAAGAATAAGTATTTATGAGAATGAAGTTGTTAAATTATGAGAATAAAGTCGTCGTTTTAAAAAGCTCATTATTTAACGAGAATAAACTTATTTAACAAGAATGAAGTCGTTGATTGAGAATAAAGTAATTATTTAACAAGAATAAAGTATTTATGAGATTAAACTCGTAATATTTTGAAAATTCGACAGTTTCCGGTTTTACAGCGAAGGCAACAAGCGAAGCAGCAACTTTCCTTCTGCTGGACTCAAACTCACAGTAGAATCCCCACAGTTTCTTCAGAAGCAACAAACCCTCTGTGTTTAGTTCTCTGGTGTTTCCACTGATAGTCCTACAGATGAACACTTAATTAGTTTGTCCTCCACAAAAGAGGAAATTTGCTACAAATCTGTTCGGTTCTGACAACAAACCCAAATGTGTGCAAACTGTCTTCAAAGTCCTTAGACTAATGTGTTTATGGGGAGGACAGACCCAGTATTTAACCTTTGTGCCTAACCCCCATGAAAGTATAACTTCACAAAATGCTCCAAGTTGTACATCGATGAGTAGGTACAACTTCTCATTATAATGACTTTATTCTCGTTAAATAACAGCTTTATTCTTGTTAATTAACTTTATTCTCGTTAATTAACAACTTTATTCTCGTTAATTAACAACTTTATTCTTGTTAAATAACGACTTTATTCTCGTTAAATAACGACTTTATTCTCGTAGTTACAAGCGGGTTTTTTTTTTCTTATGTGGCCCTAATACGCCGTTGTACATTAGGGCAATTTCAGTCAAGTTTGGATTTCTGCATGTGTATTTTTTCTTGCAGTACATTACAAGTGCAATGTAAATGTTGAATTTTTCTGTTATTACACTACAATGTTGTTAAATGCTTCCACGCTATTGGATGGCACCACTCATTCAAGAACCATTTTGCACTTGTTGAATGCTGGATAAACATGTTTTAAAAACCTGCACAAATAAATGTTTATCTGCTGCTGTTTCATGCATTGTGATCTGTTGATGTAACTTGATGCCACAGTTTACTTAAGTTTGTTCAGGATATTGAGTAAATTAGACACAGAAAAATTATGGCAACAAAGTGACATTCAATATTATTGAATAGATTTAAAGTCCTGTGATACAAATTAAAACTTAAAATTAAACAATTATTTTAGGTACAGATAATAAGAACAACAGTGTAAATGTGTTGAATTAAGCAACAGTGTGCTAGAATATGAGTTGATGTAATTCATTTTATTTACTTAATCCAAATCATTTTTATGCAGATATTTAGTAAATGTAAATCAATTTTACCCGTATAATTAATAAATATAAGTCATTTCGCCTAGATTATCAGTAAATATGAATCAGTTTCCCCCAGATATTTAGTAAATCGAAATAATTTTTGCTCAGATACTTAGTAAATATAAATCAGCTTTCCTTGTGAAATTGACTAGGATTTACTAAGTATTTTTTGGCGATATAACTCATCATTTTGCGTGCTATTACTAAATCCAACACATTTCAACTGTTGCTATGATTAACATGTACTTAATATTTTTTGTTTAAGTTAAGTTAATGAATTCAATACTTTCTAATCAAAATTGTAGAACTTAAAATCTATTCAATTATATTATGTGTCACTTTGTTGCCACAATTTTTTTAAGTAACCATTGGTCATATTTTTTCAGTGTAAATAAAACTAAACTAGAATGAAAAATCCAAAACTATTCGAACTTTGATAAAGACCCAGTTCTCCTTGAATGGCAGTTCCCAAATGAATTTTTCTCTTTATTTAACCTTTCTTAATGGATTTATCACCGCTCACTGTAATATTATCTGATTCATGGTTCTGTGTCGAAGCTTCGACCAGTTGGATTTAATCAGAAACACTGAACACACATTTGTCTTTATACAGGTTGTGTCCTACATCACAAGCACAACACTACTGATGGGAAGTCCGATTCTGTTCACTAACTCGATTCTTTCAGTTCGTTCATCTGTTGCAAATCACTTCATCTCATCTCTTCTGTCAGTACATGATAACTTATTTAATGGATTTTTCCCCAAAAATTCCACGTACCCCTGGGGGTACGGGTACCCACTTTGGGAACCCCTGAACTACACCAGGGCTGTCAAACTCATTTTAGTTCAGGTTCCACATTCAGCCAAATTTGATCTGCAGTGGGCCGAACCAGTAAAATAATAACATAATAATATAGAATTAATGTCAACTCCAAACTTTTCTGTATGTTTTAGATTGAAAAAAGTAAAATTACATCATGAAAATGTTTATATCTACAAACTACCCTTTAAAACAATGTGAATACCATGAACAAACTGAAATTTCTTAAGAAAAATAAGTGTAATTGTACCAATATTCTGCCTCAGTTTATCATTTACATGTTCATTATAACATACAGATCACAGTGGATCTACAAATATAAAAAAACTTTTAATAACAGACAGAATATTGGTACAATTACACAGACTTCTCTGAAATCATTCCAGGTTGTTCATATTTGTTCAGGTTATTCACATTTTTTTTGTGAAATGATTGTTTGTTTTAGTGTAAATACAGTAAAATTACATGAATATTTTTACATTTACAAAGAGAAAAGTCTGAGCTATTATTATTTATATGTTATTATGGTCGTATGTGACTGGTCTGACCCACTGGAGACTGAATTGGTCTGAATGTGGAACCTGAACTAAAATGATTGTTAATATGTTCAGTGTAATTTTTGCAGTTCACACATTCATCCCATGGACTGGACTGGACCCTTTGGTGGGCCAGATGTGGCCCCTGGACCACATGTTTGACACCCCTAGTCTATACCAACACCTGTTCACATTCAATTAGATCATCTTTTCTGAATTTAAGTTTATAAACCAAGGTGCTCGTTGAAAACACCACAGTCTGTGGGTGTTTATCAAACAGAATATAGAACAGTTGCACCGATGCAAAAGTCAGAGAATCCAGGGTTTGAAACGGTTGGACATCAAAGACGCAGACAGAACCCCAAAGACAAACATCAGCTGCAGCATACCTCATCAATAATAATACACTGTAAAAAAAAAAAAAAAAAAGCAAAAAAAAACGGAATTATTCCAGCAGCAGGGGCACCAAAAAAATACTGTAAAATAACAGAAATAACCATCTTGTAAAAATACGGTCATTTTCCATAATTAAAATATAGCTTTTTCCTTAACTTTACATGAGATTTTGCATTTTTTTTTTTTTACGTTTATATATAAATAATTTTCAATGAGACTAAGTTGTACAATCCACTGATAAAAACTGTATTTGGACAGTTTATCAGTGCTTATACATGTTATACATTCACAAAAACACATTTATTCAATGTTTTGTCAGTAATCTTATCTTGTTTTTTTTTTTTTTTTTTACAGTATTAAACTTTAACAGTTTAATCTCACAAATAGAAAAGAAATATTTGTGAAATTACGATACATTTGCAAATGTATTTTAACTATTTTCTGTGAAAAAGAAAAAAATTCTTTAGTTCTTTTGTGTTATTTTCCATGTGACATGTAAAATCACAGTCTTTTTGTCATTTCAGTGATATTTTCCTGTATCTTAAAAATACAGGAAAAATCTGTAAAATAAACAGTGAAAATTCTGTTAAATTACTTTTTTTTTTTTTACAGTGTGCTATTAACCCTTTACAGTCCACTCATTGAAATACTCTGAACTTCAACATTCCAACCTTTGTGTGTTGGACATTATCATCTACCTCCTCATCGGTTGCTGTGACAACAGTCTCCCTCCTCTTGCCATCAAACATCCCAGCAGTACTTGGTCAGAAGTAAACACAAGCAATAAAACAGCTGTTCTAAGGTCATAAATGGACAAAAAACACTCATATTTACTATTAACAGCTTCAACATGTCTGTAAAATCTGTTTTATAAAAACCAACATGAGGAACAGGACTGGACCAGATTTAATGTGGTCGGGAATGACCAAAGTAAGGCTCCGCCCACACAGCAGGTCTTAATTTTTGTGTCAAATCCGATTTTTGTTTGTGTGCTGGTTCATATTCTACATTAAATGCAACTTCTATCAGTTTTGAGTCTGAACTGAATGTGACCCTGAAGTGACCCACATGCACTGAAGAGGTCCTGAAGTGACTCATATGCACTGAAAAGGTCCTGAAGTGACCCACATGCACTGAAAAGGTCCTGAAGTGACCCACATGCACTAAAGAGGTTCTGAAGTGACCCACATGCACTACAGAGGTCCTGAAGTGACCCACATGCACTAAAGAGGTCCTGATGGAATACTTGTGTAACCCAGGTCACATAAGTGCAGTTATTCTTATTTTATTTCTAAAACAAACAATGTATCCATCAGTACTTTCTGCCTTTCTTATTTCTTCATATTTCCAACAATCGTGCATCTTTCAACGAGACGTGCAGTGACCTGTCAATCAACTGGGGGGGAAATGGCACCTGAGGAGGTGTCCAATCAGGTTCCAGATGTGGACAGGACTAAGTTAGCAATATTTTCCTGGGCATGACCCGCCCTACTCTGCCTCTGATTGGCTCATCAGTCCTCATGCCTAAAGTTAACCAATCTAATCAGTGAAAGCAGTGAGTTCTAGCCAATTAGAGGCAGAGTAGGGCGGGTCATGGCTTCACCATCCAAGGGGAAAAAATGGGTAATTTGGTTCAGATACGACTGAATGGAGCATCAGGGGGATTTAGAAGAGGGTGTAGGACTGAAAAATAAGTAGGCATATGCTGGACTACAACAGTGTATAAAAGTAAGTGTACAGCTCTGTAGAAGCCAATAATGTAATAACGGCCGATAACGTAATAAATTTGCCACTTTTAAAATGTAATAAGCCAATAATGTAATATCTGTCCAAAAATGCAATAAAAATTCTGAACCGATGACGTAACAACTTTTGGCCAACAACATTATAACTTATTGGCTGACTATTACGTTATTGTTCTGGTAAAAAAAATATAATCGCAAATGTAAATATTGGCCAATAACGTAATACATTATAACGTTATTGGCCAAAAGCTATACGTTATTGGTTCAGGACTTTTATTACATTATTGGCCTATTACATTTTAAAAAGGGCAAATTTATAACGGTATCGGTCGTTATAATGTTATTGGTTGTTATTACATTATTGGCTTCTACAAGTCCTGTATTAGTGCGACTGTAACCATCTGGGTACATGTTTCCACAGTGGTAAAACTAGCATCAAGGTTATTATCGTTAACTAAAACTAACGAAATGACAAAATTACAATTGTAAAAACATTTTCAATAACTGAAAAAAACTATAATTAAACGAAAAAAATGATAACTAACAGAAACTGTATTGTGTGTTTACAAAACTAACTAAAATGGATTAAAATTATGGATAAAATTCCCTTCGTTTATTGTCTGTCAGTGTCGGATTAATATGAAATCGATTTATTTCACTCCAGCAATTTTATCTGCTGTCACCATACAACACTTGACGGTCCGTCACTTGTGGTTTCCAGTCGTCTTCTGGTCCCCACTCTACCTGGAAACATGCAGACTAAAGTTGGGAGAAAGCAGCAGAGTCCTGTCTGGGATTTATTTGAATACGACGGAGAAGAAGAGAAAAGATACGACAAAACTAAAATTATACTGGAAATAAACTAAAACTAAGCATTTAGAAAAAAAAGAAAACTAGTTAAAACTATCAAACCTGCTCTAAAAACGAATTAAAATGAACTGAATTAGAGAAAAAAATGTCAAAACTAAATAAAACTAACTATAATGAAAAATCCAAAACTGTTAGAACCTTGCCTAGCCATCGTATTCAAATAAATCCCAGACAGGACTCTGCTGCTTTCTCCCAACTTTAGTCTCCATGTTCCAGGTAGAGTGGGACCAGAAGACGACTGGAAACACAAGTGACGGACCGTCAAGTGTTGTATGGTGCCAGCAGATAAAATTGCTCGAGCGAAATAAATTGATTTCGTATCAGTCTGACATTGACAAAAGACAAAAATGAAGGGAATTTTATCCATAATTTTTATACGTTTTAGTTTTGTAAGCATACAATACAGTTTCAGTTAGTTATGTTTTTTTTCTTTTAACAATAGTTTTTATTTATTTCAGTTAATGAAAATGTTTTTTTTTCAATTCTAGTTTTCATCATTTCGTTAGTTTTCGTTAACAAATAATCTTGCCTGAAAATGAAAATGGAGCCTTTTTCTTAAATTTTGCAGAAAGGAGCAGGACTGTGCAGAAATAATCCAAAACTCAGCATGTCTTCATGTTGGATCTGTACATGAGCGGTGCAGGTAAGTGCACAGTCTGTGTTTCCGTTGTCAGACTCATGCTGTGCTGTGTGAATTTAACGGATTGAGCTCCAGTTCACGTTTGGGTTCCGAGCCTTAACGGTCCGGTGGTGACCTTTCGTGGTTCCACATCTGATCAAAGCCTCTGTTCAGCTGCTCTGCTGCTACAGGTCCAAACCTTCTGTCCTGACGAAGAACAAAGGAAGGACAGACAGAGGAGAAGAGAGGAGAGGAGAGGAAAGGAGGAGAGAGAGAAGAAAGGGAGAAGAAAGAGGGAGAGGAGGCGCAGACACCAAGCTGAGAGGTCTGTTTAATGAGAACTGTGGTTCTGCAACAGATCGACCAAGAGAGGAAGGTCATGGAAAAGAGGAAGAAACAGAAGCACAAAGAAAAAGAGTTCAGAGGACGAAAGAGGAGGAGACACAACAGTTGGAGATGAAGGAGGAGGAGGAGAGGGAGTGTAATTAAGATGAACCAACAGATAAACACAGGCTGAGAGAGAGAGAGAGAGTGTATGTGTTGTGTGTGTGTGTGTGTGTGTGTCTGTATGTGTGTGTGTGTGTTTGTGTGTGTATGTGTGTGTGTGTTTGTGTGTAGGTGTGTGTGTGTGTGTGTGTATTAAAGCCTTCCTATAGTATTAGTTTAGTCGGTTCATATTTTATATTCATGCGTCTGTTTCACTTGTTTTCTTGCAGTTGTTCATTTATGAGCCCTCACACATAAACACATGTGTGGACTGTTTACACAGCGAAGAATGGTGGAAAGACTGGAGAAAGGAAATGTGTTGAAATATGTATAATGTACCCAAGCAATGTTGGTTTGGTCGTCTTTTGATATTTTGTCAAATATATGTGTAAAAAATTTCAATAGAAAAAAATTAAGTGAAAAAAAAAGATAATAAAGAAATAACTAGATAAAAAAATAGGACCAATGGCCCTGCAGCTTACCGGCCAAATTAAAAGCTTTGGGAAATGTATCCAGATGTCATTTATTCTCACCCAGTTCTGTGTATTTATTATTACAGAAATAGTCCATGTTTTGGTCATACCAATCAGATCTGTAAAAATTCAAATTCCAGCTTGATATCATTGATACTGATTTATTTGATCAATCCACTTCCTATCTGTTATAATGGGAAAAATTTATCAAAGTTTCACCAAATCCAGAATCAGATCCAGATCCAAATAATTTCAATACCTTGTGTTGACATCATCATACAGAAGCTGTATACCAAGTTTGAAGTCAATCAGAATTGGAGTTTTGGAGAAGAAGACAATTGAAATGTTTTCCCCATAAGAGCCCATGTTAAATTTTCCGTAAGTTCCCAGATCCAGAAGAAGATCCTGATCAGCATGTGGACATTATGTTTTGGTCATCTCCCCATCAGGGCTGTACTGTAGAAATTTACACTGGATATCATTTATATTTACTGAGTTATTGCATCGATCCACTTCCTATCTCTTATAATGGGGACATTTTTCAAAGTGGCACCAAATCCAGAATCAGATCCAGATCCAAATAATTTCACTAACTTTTGTTGACATCATCATAAAGAAGCTGTATACTGTTATGACCCTGGGTCATAATTTGTCCATTTATCTGTATATGTATATATTTTCTGTTTAGTGTGTGTGTGTGTTCTCCCCCTGTCCTGTAGGTGTGCTGTGTCCTTTTGTATCTGTTTGTTTGCAGGACGCTGATTGGTGAAAGGTGATTGACCGGCCCCTTTTAAAAATGGCCCTGGAGCTTCCATCCTCGCTCTCTCTTGCCTCCTGCCAGCTTCCAACCCTGTGTTCGTGTGTGTGACCGTCAGTCTTCGTTTGCTTGTGTAAAATTCGATTGCTTGTAGTTGTAAATTGATGTTTTTTTGTAAATCGATCCTTTTTCTGGTAGGGGAGGTTGGCTCTTTTGTTTTCCCGTTTTCTCCTGTTTTGGTTAGGTAGTTAGGTAAGTTTTCTGTATTTTATTTCTTGCATTTATTTTGGAGTAGGTAATTTAGTTTAAACTTTACAGAAGATATTTTGTTTGTTGTTTAGCTGCTCCCTCCCCTAACCCTTCCTTAGTTGTTGAGAAAAATACTAATAATAAAATTGTGAATTTTTTAGTTTTGACTGACGTGTGTGCTTGGGAGCTGGGAGGGGTCAAAGTAGAGCACACTATGTTCACCCTGGTAAACCCCTAGGTAACAGTACCAAGTTTGAAGTCAATCGGAATTGCAGTTTCAGAGAAGAAGATGATTGAAAGTTTTGTAACGGACGCCAGACGACGCCAGACTGTAAACAAAATCAGAAAGTACGTGTCTGAAATCGTTCCAATGTATCCTGCACTTTCTGTTTTAGGACTTTATCCAAAAGGTCATAAATACAACAGAAGTGAACAAATATTAGTAGATATGTGTTTTTTACATGCCAAAAGATCCATTGCAATGTTTTGGAAAAAGACCAGCAGGCCCAGTATTATGTACTGGGTGAAGCAAATGTTGACAACTTTTCCTTTGGAGAGACTGACGTACATACGACAAGGAAGGCAGGATATGTTTGAAAAAGATATGGGAACCTTTGAAGATGTTCATTAAAAGTGTTGATTTAGTAAATGACAATGAGGAGGAATAAATATTCAGCTGTGTAAACCTTACAACAGGGTTAATGAGTTTAAATACCTGTAATTGTAACAGGGCAGTAAATTATGTACAAATGTTTATGGCTGAGTTTTTGTGATGTGTATGTGTATTATTTATTTTTATTTTTATTTTTTTTGTTTTTGTTTTTGCTTATAACACTTGTAATGCTGCAGGTGCTTTTGTTAGTGAGGCACAGGTTTACATGCTTGCTACAATTGTGTATACCATACTTTCCGGGCTATACAGGGTGGGGAAGCAAAATTTACAATGAACATTTCGTTGTTTTTTCTCAGCAGGCACTACGTCAATTGTTTTGAAACCAAAATATACTGATGTCATAATCATACCTAACACTATTATCCATACCTTTTCAGAAATTTTTGCCAATATGAGTAATCAGAAAAGCAAACGTCAAAGAGTGTGTGATTTGCTGAATACACTCGTCACACCAAAGGAGATTTCAAAAATAGTTGGAGTGTCCATAAAGACTGTTTATAATGGAAAGAAGAGAATGACTATGAGCAAAACTTACGAGAAAGTCTGGAAGATACTATTAAAGAAGAATGGGAGAAGTTGTCACCCGAATATTTGAGGAACACTTGCGGAAGTTTCAGGAAGCGTGTGAAGGCAGTTATTGAGAAAGAAGGAGGACACATAGAATAAAAACATTTTCTATGATGGAAATTTTCTTGCGGCAAATAAATTCTCATGACTTTCAATAAACTAACTGGTCATACACTGTCTTTCAATCCCTGCCTCAAAATATTGTACATTTTGCTTCCCCACCCTGTAAGGCGCACCGGAATATAAGTCACACCTGACTATACGCCGCAGGTGTCCACGATGTGACAGGAGATATTTACACAGAAAGATGGTAAACAGAAAGATTACACTGGTCAACAACAAATTTATAGTTTAAGTTTTTTTGAGCTGATTTAGGATAATTTTGGTGTGCTGAATCCAAAAATCACATTAATTTTGCTCAATCAGGTCAACTTTCTGAACTATGCTACATATTGGCTTCTTAACATTTTTGCTTACATTTATGGGCATTTTCACATCATATGATACAAAATTCTTTCATATTTCTTGCAATAAACGAGTTCTGAAGATTTTACTTTTGCCAATTTACGATTGTTTTTTTAATATTACAGGTGAATGAAATGGCTTTGACTAGAAGATCTTGCAAAATAAGCCTGACGTATTCTGCTACATCTGCAGTGAATACACCATTGTACCTAAGAGGAATCCTGTTAGAAAATGATTGTTTTTTCTCTTAAAACCTATTTTGGGTGAGAACTATATAAAAAAATCACCTGATAAAGTCACAAAAATGTAATCAATTTTGTGAGAAGATCAAATTTTTCAAAATCAAATTAGCAAAAAAACCTGACCTGATTGAGAAAAACAGATGTCATTTTGGATTTAGCGGTGCAAAATGGTCCTAATTCAGTTGAAAAAACCTAGACAACTTGCGAAAAACATTTTTTTGTAACCCAGTGTTATTTAAATATTTATTTCCATACCTTAACTGCTTTTTTCCAAACAGTGCCTGTAACACGGCAGTAAAACGGCAGGAACACGACTGGTTCAAAAACCCAGAAAAGTCACTGATCTGTGTCTTATCTTCCTTCTGCTCATTAAACCACTGCAGTCGTCTTCTTCAGTGTCAGAGTTGAACAGCCTCAGAAAGACTCCATCACACCTTCTACGTCTCTCCTCCGTTGTTGCTCAATGGCACTTCCATGCTGCAGCTCTATTTCCTTCGTCGACAGACACATCAATTGGTTTTAACTTAACCCTTTCATGCACAGTGGTTACTCCAGTGGACAGTTATTCTCCAGCTGTTCTCTTGTATATTCATAGGTTTTGTTGTTTTAGGTCCATATCAGACAACACAGTGAACACTTACACTTTATCCCATACACTGACATTTATACTGTTACTGTAATTTTGCTGTTCTTGATAAACCTGATCTGCAGTAACAAGCTTTAAATCAGTTGCTAATTGTTATTAGACTATAATTAACAGTTTTCGTAATCAAAGGTTTGTTTTTTTGTTTTTTGCATATTATCTCCATGAAGTTAGTAATAACTAGTATTAGAGTATATTAAAATGTGAGAAAATGCCAGATTATTTGCATGAAAAATGTTTTTGTTTCATAGTTTTCTTCTTCCAACTCCTTTTCGAGTGTAGATGAATGATTTTGGAATTTTGAATTTGCATGTATTCTGTAAATGCTCGTAATAAAAAAAATAATGAATGAATGAACAGTTTTCACACAGTATGACGTTCTGATGATGGATATTAAATACATTTTTTTTGCCTCAAAAATTAAATGCATGGTGTCCAGTTGAGTGGACGTGTTTGTAACTCCATGAAAAACAGGTTCATAAAAATAAAAAAATTAAAAAAAATCAATTGCATTGTTTTTTTTATGCCTAAAGAGGAATAAAAACACTCAGGAAAAAAATGTCAACTAAGGTTTTTATAATTCATGCATGAAAGGGTTAAAAGCTGCAAAATATGCATTCCTTCGAGTTTTTTCCATGAGGGTTTGTACGTGACACACAAAATGATTGTTAAAAGTTAAGATTAAAACTTCTCCTCTTCATCACCTCTTCCACCTGTCTGTCTCACTTTTGCACTTCCTGCTACAGCGCCCCCTGGAGGCCGTTAGCCTGTATAAATCTATACTCGAGCTGCATCGCTGTATAAGCCGCAGGGTTCAAAACGAGAAAAAAGTAGCGGCTTATAGTCCGGAAAGTACGGTATATTTACAAGTGTATATGCGTGTACAAAAAATGTGTTAATAAATATATTGTTAAAAAATAAAAAAGAAAAACTCGTGTTTTTATCTGATAATGTGTTCAACTTTCACTCCTGGACCCAAACCTCAGCTTTTTAACGCCCAGCTCTTCAACTGTTGTCAACGTTTCTGTCCTTTTCCTCTTTTTCGAACATTTAACTTCATATTTCAGTCTCTTCCTCCTGTTCCTTTCAGCCCTCATCACCATAACGGCTCTCATTAGAGGCTCCGTGGGCCCGTCCCCCCTCCCCTCAGACCCACTTTTCACAGTCCACATCATTTCCAGTCCCTCCCTCTGCAGCTTTCCTTTCCCCTCTTCTGCCTAACTCCTCACTCCGTCCTCCATCTCTGTCTCGGCTGCTCTCGGGGGTCATTTTCTGTATTTTTCAAGGCTCATTGGACACAGAAAGGGGATGTGTTGTCACCGCCCACCCTGAAGGCCTGTAAGGACACACTGTAACATAAGCCCCTCCCCTTCTCTTATTGACCTGTGGTGAATCTGTTGATTTCTTATTTATTTAACCCATAATGGCCCAGAACTACTTTTACGAACATTCCCAAATACATTTTCTCTATTTAACCTATTTTAAGTCATTTATCACCATATATCACAATACTGTTCTCTATGTTTTGTGTTTTTTCAGTGAAAATCAGGTCTTTTCCTATATTTCATTGACTGATCATGTACATTTGAGGGTTATTCTGTCAAAAACAGGGAAAACCGAAGAAAAATTTGACTTTTTCAAAAAATCTGTCATTAACTGGATATAACCCCAGTGTGTCCATCCACTGTCACTGATCTAACTCCATGGGTTTTACTGGTGAATCAATGTTGTAGAAGATGACGGTGTTTCCACGATAACTGCCGAGCCTCTAAACGTCCAAATATGTGCAGCACCCTACCCATGTGACTAAGAATACTTACAATGAATTATGTCAATTTATCGCTCTGGGTGGGCTCTGGGTTCTTCAGTTTTGTTTTGTGGTGCCTTAACAACTGAAAATAACAGTTGCAACAGATGACATACTTTTAACCTTCAGAAATAAGGTAAGTCATTGTTTGGTGCCTCCACTTAGTAGAACATGAAACAAAATATGATGAATCCTACTGAGAATAATTATGAATTTAAATAATTTGATGTGGGCTGGTCCCTATCTTTGTTTCTCTCAACTTATATTAACTCTGAGCTAGTAACAATCGTTAATTTAAGCCAACCAGTATTTATAATGAATTCTAATTACCGCTAAGACACAGTACTTTAAAAATAAAGTCAGTGTATTAAGTTTAAATGATGAATATCACTTATTAAAGGCAATAAACCCACTTATTACTGATTCACAATATTCACAGATTTTCCAGATTTCCACTGAATTAAGTATCTGGATTTTTTTTTTTTTGCACTGAAATTAAATACAGTCTACTCTCGTTAAACCGCCCGCCGTTATACCGCCATTTTCGCTCACCGCCAACCAAAACCATTGCACAAAAATCCCCAATGCATTATTCCATTAGCTACCGCCATTTCCGCCTATCGCCATCCGCCAGCCCAGTTCCATGCACAAACAACACTTATACCATTGATTTCCCGACCGTTATACCGCCAGCGTGATTGCCATCGAGTACACATAAATTTTAACAATGCACTGAAACAAACGCGCCAGACGCTGATCACGACAAGCTACGAGTAGGTCTACAGAACGGCCACCGTTCATTTATCGCAGAACACTCAGTAGGTCAGGATGTCGGGAAGAGGACGTGGGATTAAGCCAAAGCCTCAAGACGATGGGGTGTCATTTCCCGACACGGTATAATAATGCTTAAAATGTTTCCCCACTTTAAATGATCCCTTACAACATAACAGAATCAAGATTTATTTAGAAACGCAATTAGAACGGGTTAACGGAGGCAGCATAGACATCATATAGTAAAGACATGCACATTATGGACGCAACCCGTTGTAACGCCATTTTCGCTATACCGCCAATTTGGCCGTGAACGGAAGTTGGCGGTATAACGAGAGTAGACTGTATCTGAATTGTTTGTCTCTGAATTCAACTATGTTCATAAATTTAGAATTTAAAAAATTCAGGTGCAAAAAATTCAGATACTTCATTTCAGTGCAAAAAAAAAAAAAAATCAGTGCTAGAAATTCAATGGCTTTTATAATTCAAATTCTGATGACGCAGATTTACTTCCATACTAACTTATTTATTATTTATTTGTTTATTGAACAGATTAACTTATTCATATTTATTACTATTTTTTAAGACCAGACTGCATATGGTCATATCTGATGACCATGAAAAGATGAAGAACTGTATTTGACACCAATTATTGACATGGACTGATAGGATGAGTGGATCAACAGGTGTTAAACAGTTTAGATCAGTAGATGGTTTAGGTCGCCAAAGGCTGTTTGCGTTTTTATGGGTTAAATATGTTTCTAATTGGATTTCATATTTTCTGTGTGGTTGGTGATATGAAATATTAACCAGCATTAAATATGCACACCACAGATTAGAGTTCTTGCAGGGAAAACCCATCTGTGGTGCTCCAGGATGCAAACGTCAGCGTTTTGGATTCAGCAGCTCCATTTACATACAGATGTGGAGCACAGAGGCTCCCAAACAAAAAAAGACTGGAGGTAATTGAATAACTGACAGCCTCTGTGGAAAAGTGCTGCAGCAGCAGAAAGGCAGCAGTGATGCAGAGCGGGAGGGGGGGCATAAAGCGTCAGCCCACAGGGACCCACACATGGGGATCCAGTCCTCCTGTGGTGGGTTTAGAGGGCAGCGCTGTCACTATCAGGCCTCAAGTGTGACTTTTCTGTGTTCCACAGGCCCTTGGCAGGTCTCACTCTTCACACATATACTTTTTCTGGGGGAAAAAAAATCTTAAAATTAAAAAAAAAAAAAAAAAGAAAAACACACTCATCCTCTGTCACCCCTTAACCCCCCCTCAATGCTATTCCCATGAGCGCTGTGTCCATCTGTCCACCTCTGGACCAAGGACTTCTGAGAGCTAAGGTGACCCCAAATCTGAAACAGGAAAAATCCACTGAAGAGTTTCCATCCCATAATATATGACAATAATGTATGATCATCACCATCATCATCATCTTCATCATCACATATAGTTTCATTCCATATAACTTCAGTTGCTGAAGTGTTGACAGATATCAGAGGTTGTTTTGTTCGTTGTTGCCGTTGAACTGTAGTTCTGTCTGTGTCTGCTCTGGATCATTGAACTGTAGCCACTGAATTTCTAGCACTGAATTTTTTTGCCCTGAAATTAAGTATCTGAATTTTTTCAGCATCACATGACCAACCTAATGTAACTTGATTGACTGGCTGGCAGTTCGACTTGAGACAGAATCATTGCTTATCCTTGGTGTCCCGAATGTGTGATCTGAATTTTTGCATCTGAATTTTTTTGATCTAAATTTATGAACATAGTAAAATTGAGAGAAAAAATTCAGATACTTAATTTCAGTGCAAAAAAATTCAGTGCTAGAAATTCAATCACTTTTATAATTCAAAATCTGATGAGACAGATTTACTTCCATACTTCTAAAGCATTTAACATAAAAAAACCAGTATAACGTAGTTTAATGTCCAGAACAGAGATCAATCAGCACCAAAGTTCATGTGAACATCTGCAACCATGCCCACTTTCACCTCTGCAAAAAATGAACATACTTTAATCTGACAGTACTGTTCATTCATTCATTCATTCATCATTTTCTGAACTGCTTTATCCTCCAGACGGTCATGTGGGCGGAGCCTATCCCAGCATTACAGATGTCCACCATAATTTGGTGATTATTGATGCTCTTTTAAGACGTTAAACTACATTAATCTTTTTTACATTAAGCCTTTTAGAATGGGAATGTGTTTTTTTTTGTTTTTTTTTTTACAATAAACAACTGAACAGTATATATACATAATAGTATACATCGAAAAAAGGATATAAAAATTTCACAATTCACAATATATTTTACATTTCAAATATATTGAAACACATGTAAGTAAAAATATATTAAAAAGAAAAATGCTCGAGGTATAAATAGAAATTATACAAATTAAATAAGATTATACACTTGAATGTGTGGGAATGTGTGTTTTCTGTTTGGGATGGTGCGCTGTCCGTGGTGCTGAAATACACATTACTGTAAAATATGCAGAAAACTGAGCTGAACAGTAAGAAATTAGGAGTCAGAATAAGACATCAGATGAAGAAATGTGAAATAGAAGGTATAAGAATAAAACACAGATACACCAGAATAATAGAGGGAAGTGAACGTTCAAAACACTAACCCTCCGTCTCCATCAGTCTGATCCTCATCACCCTGGTACTGTGGACTGCATTAACTCTGCAGGTTTGGGGTTGTTCTTTCAACCTTATTTTTCTGTTAATAAAACACTTTATTCTTTATATGTTCTGCACCGTGTTTGAGTCCAGTCGTTCACTCCGTCTTGACAGATTGTATTCGGCCCCTCTAAGAACACTACGAATGTCGCACTACTGAATACACAAACACCTTATGTCACAGGTGTCAAACATGCGGCCCGGGGGCCAAATCCAGCCCGCCAAAGGGTCCAGTCCGGCCTTTGGGATGAATTTGTGAAATGCAAAAATGACACTAAGATATTAACAATCCTTTTAGTTCAGGTTCCACATTCAGACCAATTCAATCTCAAGTGGGTCAAATTGGAAAAATGCTATCATAATAACATAAATAATGACGACTCCAAATGTTTCTTTGTAAATGTAAATATTTTCATGTATTTACACTAAAACAAAGTATAATTTTGCAAAAACTGTGAATAACCTGAACAAATATAAACAACCTGAAATGTCTTAAGTAAATTTCAACAATATTCTGTCTGTTATTAAATGTTTTGTGTATTTGTAGATCCACTGTGATCTGTAAGTTATAATGTACATGTGTGAATGATAAACTGAGGCAGATTATTGTTAAAATTACACTTACTTTTCTCAGTTTGTTCACGGAATTCACATCTTTTGAAAGGATAGTTTGTAGATGTAAACCTGTTCATGATGTAAATTTACTTTTTTTGCTTTAAAACATAAAGACAAGTTTGGAGTTGACATATAATAACATGATAATATATAAATTTTACTGGTTCGGCCCACTTCAGATCAAATTTAGTTGAATGTGGAACTGAACCAAAATGAGTTTGACACCCCTGCTTAAAGTCCACCTTAAGAACGCTGTGTGAATCTCTGTCCGTGTGTCCGTTCATCTGAACTCCTTAATGGACCCTAATAACACCCTAATGTGTTCTTCTCATCTACCAGGAACATAGGTTATGGAAAAGGCCTCCTGATCCATGAACATCGTCCATATCCCCCCTAACCTGCAGCTCTTTCCTCAAACACAGCCTCTTCCTGTCACCTCAGGCCTGCTGTCACCCCCCACACCCTCACCCCCCCTCAGCTGTGTTACCCATTCACACTCAGCCTGTGAAATAACACTCTTTACACTGTGGTTCCTCCACATGTGTCTAAATCTGAATTAACTGTCGCCTGTGCTGAACCCATGGGATCCTTCAGTTCTGCACTGGGGTCTGTGTCTGCATGTCCAACCCTGGCACCACTAAAAAAACAAAAACCCCTGACACCACTAAAAAACAGAAACAAAGAAAAAAAAATGGCACCACTAAAAAACAAAAACCCATGGCACCACTAAAAGAAACGAAAAAAAAAACAAAACCTGGTACCAACAAAAACAAGCAAACAAATAAACAAACCCTGGCACCACTAAAAAAACAACAAAACATTGTCTCAATTTGGAGGACGTGGAAAAAATGGTCATAATGCTGTGCAGTCCTGCACAAAGCGGGACACCTGGTCACCCTACCTGTTCCACACCAACTAAATCTGAAGGAAAACCATGAAAACTTAAATATAGTGTCTTTGTTTCTTGGAGGTCCACTGGGACACACAACAGGGACACTTCCATGTGTCCTCAGCCACTGTTGACGGTAAACCTGAGGAAACTGTACACAAAGTCAGTCGTTTCAGTGTGAAAAACCCCTACAGAGGGAATGCACATCCGTCACTTCCCCCTGGGCCACGCCCCTCTAAGTCAGACTGAGTAGCAAAAACAAACATGGCGGAGTAGTATAGCAGTAACTACAGTGAGACCTGGAAAAATGGAATATAACATGAAATTAAAGACAACTGGACTGGACATGGATCCATACAAGCTACCACAACAAGTGGTCTACGAACATTGATATGTGGACGGAAATCACGTATCCTGACATTATATGAACCTGATTTCAACACCAGGAAAATCCCCAATGCAAAGGCTGAAAGCATCCAAAAGCCAAAGAGTTGTTGACATCCTCGTCATCGTTAATTAGAGGATTACAGCTGGTGAGTGCTTTAATTCATCATACTATTGTTTTGGAGATTTTCTGTCAGTGCAGACGTATTTTCTTGGCGGTGATTACCAAGGTAAAGGCCCAGCAGTAGTGCTCACAGTTCACTACTGATTTACTGGAGTTGAACCCTTAGTATTGACCCAAGTGAGTGGATGATCTACTGGTACTGTGGAGATTTAAGTAGAGTTAACATCAAATACTTGATACAACACAGCTACAACAGCTTTGTGCTAGAGTACCCCCTTATTTGGAAAACTAGGTTAGCCTCAGTTTAAGCTAGTTTACAAATTATGTAGAGCACAAGGTTCAGAATCACACAACTGAAGACAAAAACGTTTCAGTTATGAAATACAGAACTAAATGACAGATGCTAACTTTAAGAGCTTTACTAAGAAGTAACGTTAGCCAAAACGATATGTAATTTAAGGTATGATTTTACACAAGAACACAGCATAAATTAATGTTACCTGACACAAATCCAGGTTTCGTTGTCTGGATTCCAGTTATTCCTACAAATTGCAGCGATCCATCTGCTTCTTCTGTCTTTGGCTTTAAGTCGCCGCTAAAACGATAGCTCCGAGTGCTTTTTAAACCTATTTGTGCGATCAATGGCACAACAGCTCTGCCCCATTTTTTAGATTGTTCTAAAGTTTTCGCAGTATTCAAGCCAAAGCTGCTACTCATCTCCCTCTTTCTGCCACTCAGTGGACATAACCGTGGTGACTTCTGCTAGTGGTGACGTCACATGCAGACCCTCTACAGCCGTACAATCATGTTGTTATGTCCATGATAGTTGACAGGAAGTGCAGTACCACGCTGCATGATGGGAAATTAAGTTTATAACAGGATACAACACATTTATTAACTTCAGTTTCAGTATTTATACAGTTTATTAATTGTTGTTTAAATTGTAAAGAATGATTTACCAAACAATTATTATGTCAGTACTTATAAAATATAGACTCACATCTTTTCCTAAAGTCAGTTCTGCCCAGCATCAGAACCACCACATCTACAACCCAGTTTTCCCCATGGGTCAACAAGTACTTTATTGTTTTTTGGTGGGTTAACGGCAGTCACATCCCCATCATTACAAATACCAAAGCTACCCATGGGTACAAATAAAGTACCTTTGGACCTTGAAAGCTGCTAATTCCAAACACTGGGGCGTCAAAAACCAGCCCAGAGGAAGCAGTGTTAAATCCAACTGAAGTAGAGCCCGACCAATTGATCGGCCGGCCAATTAATTGGGCCGATTACAGCGTATCACCAATTAATCAACATCAGCCAATATGTAGCTGATGTAGCTGATATATTAACTTTTTTTGCTGCGCAGAGATTCTGTCGCTCACTGCTCCTGTGTGTGTGTGTGTGTGTGTGTGTGCGTGTGTGTGTGTGTGTGTGTGTGTGTGCTGCCCGGAGAATGAGAGGAACTTTAAAGTGAGTTAGTTTCACTTTCACTCCTGCTCCGACAATGACATACACCACCCCCCACACACACAATCATGTAATCATGGAGCCACCCACCCCCGGCTTGCACACTCCGACAAGGATGGACTGCTTATCACCCCCCACCCCCCGAAAATCACGGACCCCCCCCCCCGTTATGAAGTATTCACCCCCCCACACACACCATGTCCGTGCACTTCCTGTCTCCCTCACAGTTTCATTCTGCCAGCAGGCCTGGGTGTTAATAGTGTAGGGGAGACTGGGGACAGTTGTAACATGGGTCAGTTGTAACTCTTGCAATTGCTCCCATCAGGAACAATTTAGGACTCACCTAATTCACTCTGCACATGCTCAGTTAGTCCTTAGTCCACATGGAAAGTTGTAGTGCCGTGAGGCAGACGCATCAAAATTTGTGAGTGAAAACATAATTGTGTGGTCAGTCATATTTTTTGTTCTAATTATTTTTGTGATTGCAAAGTTTGCATTTGAAAGTTGTGTAAATGATATTTGTGAGATAAACAAAGATTTATGCAACTGTTTATCCACCTGTCCACAATTATCTAATATAAGATTAACATTCCTGTGTAGATCGGTGTTCTTATTTCATATATCAGCCAATATACGGTTATCGGCCAATATCGGATATTGGCCGATATATTGGATATTGGCTTTTTTTAGCCCCCAATATCGGTATCGGCCCCAAAAATCCCATATCGGTCGGGCTCTAAACTGAAGGGATCAGACGTGTCCAAAGTCAAACCTACAACATGAAAAACTGTGTTAAACACTTCAGCTGCTTTACATCATTTCATCTGTGCATTAAGTTTACTGCCGGACTACGATGTGGTCGGACAAACTGCAGATAAAAGTAACGATCGCTTCAGCTAACTGAGGGCAATAACAT
Source organism: Sphaeramia orbicularis (assembly GCF_902148855.1). Taxonomy (NCBI): domain Eukaryota; kingdom Metazoa; phylum Chordata; class Actinopteri; order Kurtiformes; family Apogonidae; genus Sphaeramia; species Sphaeramia orbicularis. Next base: position 12,452,168 of record NC_043959.1, on the reverse strand, counting down.
TTAACCACCAACACATGAACAGTCAGAGAATGCAGAGTGTACGGACAAAAGACGGTCCTCGAGGACAGCAGGGACCTGGTCCTGCTAAAACCCATTAAAGAGAACTCCATTATCTGCATCTGAAACACACACACACACACACTTAAGTAGTCCACTTTAAGTATCTTCCCTCCACGCCATCACATGCATATTTCAGGAGATCCCGGACTAAAAGCCACAGGAATCAGCGCTGCCTGGGTAGACAGCTGGGTTAGCGCTACACACCACTTCTGTTCTAGTTCACCTGCTTTTGTTGTTGTTGCAAATGTGCACAAATGGACACAGTGGGAGTGGTGTAACAGCCAGCACAGGAGTCTAAATGCAGGAAGGGAGTTTAACCCCTTAGCATACATTTAGGACATACCGTTTCCATCACACAAACAGCTGACAGAGCGTATATTATTCATTCAACACGTTCCTAGGAACCTCTTTCAAACACTTGTTTCCATCAAATCAGTCGGTGACGGACCCACATAGAACCGCCCACTTATGACACATGAAAAAGAAGGTTATAAAAGTGGATCTGTGTTTGTATATAAGGGAAGTTGTGCCAGAATAAAAATACTCACTAGTTTATTGTGTGTTTCTATAGCATTTATTAAAGTAGACTATGTGTAATGAATATTTTAAAGTTATTTGAATGTTTTGGTTTGTAACATATTAGCAACATGTGGCTATAATGAAACAGTGCTGATCAGTGCTAAATTTAAATGAACGATATCACAATTTCTTTAGGAAATATATATCAAAAAAGGAAATATAATCATTATAAAAATAAATACACTTTACACAGACCAGAATGAACACAACTAAGTTTTAAGGGAAGTGGGTTGGTAGAGTTCACACAAGAGTTTCACCAGATGACAGTGAGGATAAGATAAGATAAGATAAGATAAGATAAGATAAGATAAGATAAGATAAGATAAGATAAAATAAGGTAAGATAAGATGAGATAAAATAAGGTAAGATAAGATAAAATAAGATAAGGTAAGGTAAGATAAGATAAGATAAAGTAGATAAGATAAGATAAAATAAGGTAAGATAAAATAAAATAAGATAAAATAACATAAGATAAAATAAGGTAAGATAAGATAAAATAAGGTAAGATAAGATAAAATAAAATAAGGTAAGATAAGATAAAATAAGGTAAGATAAGATAAGATAAAATAAGATAAGATAAGATAAAATAAGATAAGATAAGATAAAATAAGGTAAGATAAGATAAGATAAAATAAGGTAAGATAAGACATACTTTATTGATAACATGTTTATTGGCTAAATTAATTTGATACTGAAGTTCTAATAATGTTGACCAACAGAAAACCTAATCCTACAATGGGGGGAGACCAGGGTTTGAATCCCACTCATCTTATCAATACATGTTAAAAATAACTGGTGTAAAATACAGTTTGTGGTCTTTTTATAGGTCGGTAAATCCACCCTTGTATTCATTTGTCTATAAAAACTTCACAGATTTATTGTACATAGTTAAATAACTGCCAGTGGAGTTGGACATGGTCCATTTAAGCCAAACTCACGAGTGTTCAGTGTTTGAAAATAATAGTTTCTTTTATCCGTCTCCTCTTGTAGGACCCATTTGAACTGTTCTCTCCACTAAAACAATTGAAGCTCATGTTGGCTTTGGGTCGTTTTGGGGGGGGGGGTGTCATCCCGGTTTGATCAGGTTCTGTTGGGATCAGAGAGGCAGCTGGGTATGTTTGGAAAAAAACACACAATCCAAGAGAGACGGAACCTGGCAGGACACGACTCCAGGATGCAGGGCCTTCAGGACTGCAGGTCTGGCTCTGGACCCGGGTCTGGCTCTGGACCCGGGTCTGTGTGTGTGAGGCTGGCAGGTTTGGAGGCCATCTGCAGAGCCCAGGGAGTCTGGATAAGGTGGACACACACACACACGCACACGCACACACACACACACACACACAGAGACACACTCACAGAGACACATGCACACACACACACACACACACAGAGACACACTCACAGAGACACATGCACACAGACACACACACAGATACACTAACACACACACAGACACACACACACACAAATACACAAACACACACAGATACACAAAACACACACAGAGATACACAAACACACACAGACACACACGCACACACAAATACCACACACAGACCACACAAATACACAAACACACACAGACACACACACACAGATACACAAACACACAACAGACACCTCACAGACACACACAGACAGACACACACTCACAGAGACACACAGCACACAGACACACACAGATACACAAACCACACACAGACAACACACACAAATACAAAACACACAGACACACTCACAGAGACACACACAGATGCACATATACACAACACACAACAGATACACAAACACACACAGATACACACACACATACACACACACACAGAGACACACACACACACACCTCCTTTGATATTGAGGAATGCTGGTACTATGACCGTAGGCAGATCCGTTTTATTGGTCCAATCTCAGATGTTTCATTATTCACTTTCTCTGTGAGTCCTGTGATCAGCGAAGAAACAGATGAAACAGAAAAATAAAGGACTGGGGTGTTCATGTGGACACTTAGTGGTGCCAAGGGGACAGAAAAGTTCATTACGTTTGAGTGATTTGGCTCAGATCAATGCAAGGCCACGGACTGGTCCCTGAATAAACCACTGGTCTGTTAACAAATGGGTCCATTCAGAACTGGACGGCCCAGACCAGAACTGTGTTAGT